>NW_026988806.1:0-119498 GCF_030222135.1 Aotus nancymaae | reverse complement strand
AACGGTTGTCAATGTGTGCACTCAACTTCCAGAGTTAAACCCGGGTGTGGATTCAGCAGTCTGCAAACACTTTCTCTGCAGAGTCCCAAAACAGGCGTTTTCAGCCCATTACCGGCATATGGAAGAAACAGCAGTAAGCGCAGGGAAATATCTGCTTCTAAATCCAAAACGCAGCTATCTAACAGAACGGTTGTCAATGTGTGCACTCAACTTCCAGAGTTAAACCCGTGTGTGGATTCAGCAGTCTGCAAACACTTTCTCTGCAGAGTCCCAAAACAGGCGTTTTCAGCCCATTACCGGCATATGGAAGAAACAGCAGTAAGCACAGGGAAATATCTGCTTCTAAATCCAAAACGCAGTTATCTAACAGAACGGTTGTCAATGTGTGCACTCAACTTCCAGAGTTAAACCCGTGTGTGGATTCAGCAGTCTGCAAACTCTTTCTCTGCAGAGTCCCAAAACAGGCGTTTTCAGCCCATTACCGGCATATGGAAGAAACAGCAGTAAGCACAGGGAAATATCTGCTTCTAAATCCAAAACGCAGCTATCTAACAGAACGGTTGTCAATGTGTGCACTCAACTTCCAGAGTTAAACCCGTGTGTGGATTCAGCAGTCTGCAAACACTTTCTCTGCAGAGTCCCAAAACAGGCGTTTTCAGCCCATTACCGGCATATGGAAGAAACAGCAGTAAGCACAGGGAAATATCTGCTTCTAAATCCAAAACGCAGCTATCTAACAGAACGGTTGTCAATGTGTGCACTCAACTTCCAGAGTTAAACCCGTGTGTGGATTCAGCAGTCTGCAAACACTTTCTCTGCAGAGTCCCCAAAAAGGCGTTTTCAGCCCATTACCGGCATATGGAAGAAACAGCAGTAAGCACAGGGAAATATCTGCTTCTAAATCCAAAACGCAACTATCTAACAGAACGGTTGTCAATGTGTGCACTCAACTTCCAGAGTTAAAACCGTGTGTGGATTCAGCAGTCTGCAAACACTTTCTCTGCAGAGTCCCAAAACAGGCGTTTTCAGCCCATTACCGGCATATGGAAGAAACAGCAGTAAGCCCAGGGAAATATCTGCTTCTAAATCCAAAACGCAGCTATCTAGCAGAACGGTTGTCAATGTGTGCACTCAACTTCCAGAGTTAAACCCGTGTGTGGATTCAGCAGTCTGCAAACACTTTCTCTGCAGAGTCCCCAAACAGGCGTTTTCAGCCCATTACCGGCATATGGAAGAAACAGCAGTAAGCACAGGGAAATATCTGCTTCTAAATCCAAAACGCAGCTATCTAACAGAACGGTTGTCAATGTGTGCACTCAACTTCCAGAGTTAAACCCGGGTGTGGATTCAGCAGTCTGCAAACACTTTCTCTGCAGAGTCCCAAAACAGGCGTTTTCAGCCCATTACCGGCATATGGAAGAAACAGCAGTAAGCACAGGGAAATATCTGCTTCTAAATCCAAAACGCAGCTATCTAACAGAACGGTTGTCAATGTGTGCACTCAACTTCCAGAGTTAAACCCGTGTGTGGATTCAGCAGTCTGCAAACACTTTCTCTGCAGAGTCCCCAAACAGGCGTTTTCAGCCCATTACCGGCATATGGAAGAAACAGCAGTAAGCACAGGGAAATATCTGCTTCTAAATCCAAAACGCAGCTATCTAACAGAACGGTTGTCAATGTGTGCACTCAACTTCCAGAGTTAAACCCGTGTGTGGATTCAGCAGTCTGCAAACACTTTCTCTGCAGAGTCCCCAAACAGGCGTTTTCAGCCCGTTACCGGCATATGGAAGAAACAGCAGTAAGCACAGGGAAATATCTGCTTCTAAATCCAAAACCCAGCTATCTAACAGAACGGTTGTCAATGTGTCCACTCAACTTCCAGAGTTAAACCCGTGTGTGGATTCAGCAGTCTGCAAACACTTTCTCTGCAGAGTCCCAAAACAGGCGTTTTCAGCCCATTACCGGCATATGGAAGAAACAGCAGTAAGCACAGGGAAATATCTGCTTCTAAATCCAAAACGCAGCTATCTAGCAGAACGGTTGTCAATGTGTGCACTCAACTTCCAGAGTTAAACCCGTGTGTGGATTCAGCAGTCTGCAAACACTTTCTCTGCAGAGTCCCAAAACAGGCGTTTTCAGCCCATTACCGGCATATGGAAGAAACAGCAGTAAGCACAGGGAAATATCTGCTTCTAAATCCAAAACGCAGCTATCCAACAGAACGGTTGTCAATGTGTGCACTCAACTTCCAGAGTTAAACCCGTGTGTGGATTCAGCAGTCTGCAAACACTTTCTCTGCAGAGTCCCAAAACAGGCGTTTTCAGCCCATTACCGGCATATGGAAGAAACAGCAGTAAGCACAGGGAAATATCTGCTTCTAAATCCAAAACGCAGCTATCTAACAGAACGGTTGTCAATGTGTGCACTCAACTTCCAGAGTTAAACCCGTGTGTGGATTCAGCAGTCTGCAAACACTTTCTCTGCAGAGTCCCCAAAAAGGCGTTTTCAGCCCATTACCGGCATATGGAAGAAACAGCAGTAAGCACAGGGAAATATCTGCTTCTAAATCCAAAACGCAGCGATCTAACAGAACGGTTGTCAATGTGTGCACTCAACTTCCAGAGTTAAACCCGTGTGTGGATTCAGCAGTCTGCAAACACTTTCTCTGCAGAGTCCCAAAACAGGCGTTTTCAGCCCATTACCGGCATATGGAAGAAACAGCAGTAAGCCCAGGGAAATATCTGCTTCTAAATCCAAAACGCAGCTATCTAACAGAACGGTTGTCAATGTGTGCACTCAACTTCCAGAGTTAAACCCGTGTGTGGATTCAGCAGTCTGCAAACACTTTCTCTGCAGAGTCCCAAAACAGGCGTTTTCAGCCCATTACCGGCATATGGAAGAAACAGCAGTAAGCACAGGGAAATATCTGCTTCTAAATCCAAAACGCAGCTATCTAACAGAACGGTTGTCAATGTGTGCACTCAACTTCCAGAGTTAAACCCGGGTGTGGATTCAGCAGTCTGCAAACACTTTCTCTGCAGAGTCCCAAAACAGGCGTTTTCAGCCCATTACCGGCATATGGAAGAAACAGCAGTAAGCACAGGGAAATATCTGCTTCTAAATCCAAAACGCAGCTATCTAACAGAACGGTTGTCAATGTGTGCACTCAACTTCCAGAGTTAAACCCGTGTGTGGATTCAGCAGTCTGCAAACACTTTCTCTGCAGAGTCCCCAAACAGGCGTTTTCAGCCCATTACTGGCATATGGAAGAAACAGCAGTAAGCACAGGGAAATATCTGCTTCTAAATCCAAAACGCAGCTATCTAACAGAACGGTTGTCAATGTGTGCACTCAACTTCCAGAGTTAAACCCGTGTGTGGATTCAGCAGTCTGCAAACACTTTCTCTGCAGAGTCCCCAAACAGGCGTTTTCAGCCCGTTACCGGCATATGGAAGAAACAGCAGTAAGCACAGGGAAATATCTGCTTCTAAATCCAAAACCCAGCTATCTAACAGAACGGTTGTCAATGTGTCCACTCAACTTCCAGAGTTAAACCCGTGTGTGGATTCAGCAGTCTGCAAACACTTTCTCTGCAGAGTCCCAAAACAGGCGTTTTCAGCCCATTACCGGCATATGGAAGAAACAGCAGTAAGCACAGGGAAATATCTGCTTCTAAATCCAAAACGCAGCTATCTAGCAGAACGGTTGTCAATGTGTGCACTCAACTTCCAGAGTTAAACCCGTGTGTGGATTCAGCAGTCTGCAAACACTTTCTCTGCAGAGTCCCAAAACAGGCGTTTTCAGCCCATTACCGGCATATGGAAGAAACAGCAGTAAGCACAGGGAAATATCTGCTTCTAAATCCAAAACGCAGCTATCCAACAGAACGGTTGTCAATGTGTGCACTCAACTTCCAGAGTTAAACCCGTGTGTGGATTCAGCAGTCTGCAAACACTTTCTCTGCAGAGTCCCAAAACAGGCGTTTTCAGCCCATTACCGGCATATGGAAGAAACAGCAGTAAGCACAGGGAAATATCTGCTTCTAAATCCAAAACGCAACTATCTAACAGAACGGTTGTCAATGTGTGCACTCAACTTCCAGAGTTAAACCCGTGTGTGGATTCAGCAGTCTGCAAACACTTTCTCTGCAGAGTCCCAAAACAGGCGTTTTCAGCCCATTACCGGCATATGGAAGAAACAGCAGTAAGCCAGGGAAATATCTGCTTCTAAATCCAAAACGCAGCTATCTAGCAGAACGGTTGTCAATGTGTGCACTCAACTTCCAGAGTTAAACCCGTGTGTGGATTCAGCAGTCTGCAAACACTTTCTCTGCAGAGTCCCCAAACAGGCGTTTTCAGCCCATTACCGGCATATGGAAGAAACAGCAGTAAGCACAGGGAAATATCTGCTTCTAAATCCAAAACGCAGCTATCTAACAGAACGGTTGTCAATGTGTGCACTCAACTTCCAGAGTTAAACCCGTGTGTGGATTCAGCAGTCTGCAAACACGTTCTCTGCAGAGTCCCCAAACAGGCGTTTTCAGCCCATTACCGGCATATGGAAGAAACAGCAGTAAGCAGAGGGAAATATCTGCTTCTAAATCCAAAACGCAGCTATCTAACAGAACGGTTGTCAATGTGTGCACTCAACTTCCAGAGTTAAACCCGTGTGTATATTCAGCAGTCTGCAAACACTTTCTCTGCAGAGTCCCAAAACAGGCGTTTTCAGCCCATTACCGGCATATGGAAGAAACAGCAGTAAGCGCAGGGAAATATCTGCTTCTAAATCCAAAACGCAGCTATCTAACAGAACGGTTGTCAATGTGTGCACTCAACTTCAAGAGTTAAACCCGTGTGTGGATTCAGCAGTCTGCAAACACTTTCTCTGCAGAGTCCCCAAACAGGCGTTTTCAGCCCATTACCGGCATATGGAAGAAACAGCAGTAAGCCCAGGGAAATATCTGCTTCTAAATCCAAAACGCAGCTATCTAACAGAACGGTTGTCAATGTGTGCACTCAACTTCCAGAGTTAAACCCGTGTGTGGATTCAGCAGTCTGCAAACACTTTCTCTGCAGAGTCCCAAAACAGGCGTTTTCAGCCCATTACCGGCATATGGAAGAAACAGCAGTAAGCCCAGGGAAATATCTGCTTCTAAATCCAAAACGCAGCTATCTAACAGAACGGTTGTCAATGTGTGCACTCAACTTCCAGAGTTAAACCCGTGTGTGGATTCAGCAGTCTGCAAACACTTTCTCTGCAGAGTCCCAAAACAGGCGTTTTCAGCCCATTACCGGCATATGGAAGAAACAGCAGTAAGCCCAGGGAAATATCTGCTTCTAAATCCAAAACGCAGCTATCTAACAGAACGGTTGTCAATGTGTGCACTCAACTTCCAGAGTTAAACCCGTGTGTGGATTCAGCAGTCTGCAAACACTTTCCCTGCAGAGTCCCAAAACAGGCGTTTTCAGCCCATTACCGGCATATGGAAGAAACAGCAGTAAGCACAGGGAAATATCTGCTTCTAAATCCAAAACGCAGTTTTCTAACAGAACGGTTGTCAATGTGTGCACTCAACTTCCAGAGTTAAACCCGTGTGTGGATTCAGCAGTCTGCAAACACTTTCTCTGCAGAGTCCCAAAACAGGTGTTTTCAGCCCATTACCGGCATATGGAAGAAACAGCAGTAAGCCCAGGGAAATATCTGCTTCTAAATCCAAAACGCAGCTATCTAACAGAACGGTTGTCAATGTGTGCACTCAACTTCCAGAGTTAAACCCGTGTGTGGATTCAGCAGTCTGCAAACACTTTCTCTGCAGAGTCCCCAAACAGGCGTTTTCAGCCCATTACCGGCATATGGAAGAAACAGCAGTAAGCACAGGGAAATATCTGCTTCTAAATCCAAAACGCAGCTATCTAACAGAACGGTTGTCAATGTGTGCACTCAACTTCCAGAGTTAAACCCGTGTGTGGATTCAGCAGTCTGCAAACACTTTCTCTGCAGAGTCCCAAAACAGGCGTTTTCAGCCCATTACCGGCATATGGAAGAAACAGCAGTAAGCCCAGGGAAATATCTGCTTCTAAATCCAAAACGCAACTATCTAACAGAACGGTTGTCAATGTGTGCACTCAACTTCCAGAGTTAAACCCGTGTGTGTATTCAGCAGTCTGCAAACACTTTCTCTGCAGAGTCCCAAAACAGGCGTTTTCAGCCCATTACCGGCATATGGAAGAAACAGCAGTAAGCGCAGGGAAATATCTGCTTCTAAATCCAAAACGCAGCTATCTAACAGAACGGTTGTCAATGTGTGCACTCAACTTCAAGAGTTAAACCCGTGTGTGGATTCAGCAGTCTGCAAACACTTTCTCTGCAGAGTCCCCAAACAGGCGTTTTCAGCCCATTACCGGCATATGGAAGAAAGAGCAGTAAGCACAGGGAAATATCTGCTTCTAAATCCAAAACGCAGCTATCTAACAGAACGGTTGTCAATGTGTGCACTCAACTTCCAGAGTTAAACCCGTGTGTGGATTCAGCAGTCTGCAAACACTTTCTCTGCAGAGTCCCAAAACAGGCGTTTTCAGCCCATTACTGGCATATGGAAGAAACAGCAGTAAGCACAGGGAAATATCTGCTTCTAAATCCAAAACGCAGCTATCTAACAGAACGGTTGTCAATGTGTGCAATCAACTGCCAGAGTTAAACCCGTGTGTGGATTCAGCAGTCTGCAAACACTTTCTCTGCAGAGTCCCAAAACAGGCGTTTTCAGCCCATTACCGGCATATGGAAGAAACAGCAGTAAGCACAGGGAAATATCTGCTTCTAAATCCAAAACGCAGCTTTCTAACAGAACGGTTGTCAATGTGTGCACTCAACTTCCAGAGTTAAACCCGTGTGTGGATTCAGCAGTCTGCAAACACTTTCTCTGCAGAGTCCCAAAACAGGCGTTTTCAGCCCATTACCGGCATATGGAAGAAACAGCAGTAAGCCCAGGGAAATATCTGCTTCTAAATCCAAAACGCAGCTATCTAGCAGAACGGTTGTCAATGTGTGCACTCAACTTCCAGAGTTAAACCCGTGTGTGGATTCAGCAGTCTGCAAACACTTTCTCTGCAGAGTCCCCAAACAGGCGTTTTCAGCCCATTACCGGCATATGGAAGAAACAGCAGTAAGCCCAGGGAAATATCTGCTTCTAAATCCAAAACGCAGCTATCTAACAGAACGGTTGTCAATGTGTGCACTCAACTTCCAGAGTTAAACCCGTGTGTGGATTCAGCAGTCTGCAAACACTTTCTCTGCAGAGTCCCAAAACAGGCGTTTTCAGCCCATTACCGGCATATGGAAGAAAGAGCAGTAAGCCCAGGGAAATATCTGCTTCTAAATCCAAAACGCAGCTATCTAACAGAACGGTTGTCAATGTGTGCACTCAACTTCCAGAGTTAAACCCGTGTGTGGATTCAGCAGTCTGCAAACACTTTCTCTGCACAGTCCCAAAACAGGCGTTTTCAGCCCATTACCGGCATATAGAAGAAACAGCAGTAAGCACAGGGAAATATCTGCTTCTAAATCCAAAACGCAGCTATCTAACAGAACGGTTGTCAATGTGTGCACTCAACTTCCAGAGTTAAACCCCTGTGTGGATTCAGCAGTCTGCAAACACTTTCTCTGCAGAGTCCCAAAACAGGCGTTTTCAGCCCATTACCGGCATATGGAAGAAACAGCAGTAAGCCCAGGGAAATATCTGCTTCTAAATCCAAAACGCAACTATCTAACAGAACGGTTGTCAATGTGTGCACTCAACTTCCAGAGTTAAACCCGTGTGTGTATTCAGCAGTCTGCAAACACTTTCTCTGCAGAGTCCCAAAACAGGCGTTTTCAGCCCATTACCGGCATATGGAAGAAACAGCAGTAAGCGCAGGGAAATATCTGCTTCTAAATCCAAAACGCAGCTATCTAACAGAACGGTTGTCAATGTGTGCACTCAACTTCAAGAGTTAAACCCGTGTGTGGATTCAGCAGTCTGCAAACACTTTCTCTGCAGAGTCCCCAAACAGGCGTTTTCAGCCCATTACCGGCATATGGAAGAAAGAGCAGTAAGCACAGGGAAATATCTGCTTCTAAATCCAAAACGCAGCTATCTAACAGAACGGTTGTCAATGTGTGCACTCAACTTCCAGAGTTAAACCCGTGTGTGGATTCAGCAGTCTGCAAACACTTTCTCTGCAGAGTCCCAAAACAGGCGTTTTCAGCCCATTACCGGCATATGGAAGAAACAGCAGTAAGCACAGGGAAATATCTGCTTCTAAATCCAAAACGCAGCTATCTAACAGAACGGTTGTCAATGTGTGCAATCAACTGCCAGAGTTAAACCCGTGTGTGGATTCAGCAGTCTGCAAACACTTTCTCTGCAGAGTCCCAAAACAGGCGTTTTCAGCCCATTACCGGCATATGGAAGAAACAGCAGTAAGCACAGGGAAATATCTGCTTCTAAATCCAAAACGCAGCTTTCTAACAGAACGGTTGTCAATGTGTGCACTCAACTTCCAGAGTTAAACCCGTGTGTGGATTCAGCAGTCTGCAAACACTTTCTCTGCAGAGTCCCAAAACAGGCGTTTTCAGCCCATTACCGGCATATGGAAGAAACAGCAGTAAGCCCAGGGAAATATCTGCTTCTAAATCCAAAACGCAGCTATCTAACAGAACGGTTGTCAATGTGTGCACTCAACTTCCAGAGTTAAACCCGTGTGTGGATTCAGCAGTCTGCAAACACTTTCTCTGCAGAGTCCCCAAACAGGCGTTTTCAGCCCATTACCGGCATATGGAAGAAACAGCAGTAAGCCCAGGGAAATATCTGCTTCTAAATCCAAAACGCAGCTATCTAACAGAACGGTTGTCAATGTGTGCACTCAACTTCCAGAGTTAAACCCGTGTGTGGATTCAGCAGTCTGCAAACACTTTCTCTGCAGAGTCCCAAAACAGGCGTTTTCAGCCCATTACCGGCATATGGAAGAAAGAGCAGTAAGCCCAGGGAAATATCTGCTTCTAAATCCAAAACGCAGCTATCTAACAGAACGGTTGTCAATGTGTGCACTCAACTTCCAGAGTTAAACCCGTGTGTGTATTCAGCAGTCTGCAAACACTTTCTCTGCAGAGTCCCAAAACAGGCGTTTTCAGCCCATTACCGGCATATGGAAGAAACAGCAGTAAGCGCAGGGAAATATCTGCTTCTAAATCCAAAACGCAGCTATCTAACAGAACGGTTCTCAATGTGTGCACTCAACTTCCAGAGTTAAACCCGTGTGTGGATTCAGCAGTCTGCAAACACTTTCTCTGCAGAGTCCCAAAACAGGCGTTTTCAGCCCATTACCGGCATATGGAAGAAACAGCAGTAAGCACAGGGAAATATCTGCTTCTAAATCCAAAACGCAGCTATCTAACAGAACGGTTGTCAATGTGTGCACTCAACTTCCAGAGTTAAACCCGTGTGTGGATTCAGCAGTCTGCAAACACTTTCTCTGCAGAGTCCCAAAACAGTCGTTTTCAGCCCATTACCGGCATATGGAAGAAACAGCAGTAAGCACAGGGAAATATCTGCTTCTAAATCCAGAACGCAGCTATCTAACAGAACGGTTGTCAATGTGTGCACTCAACTTCCAGAGTTAAACCCGTGTGTGGATTCAGCAGTCTGCAAACTCTTTCTCTGCAGAGTCCCAAAACAGGCGTTTTCAGCCCATTACCGGCATATGGAAGAAACAGCAGTAAGCACAGGGAAATATCTGCTTCTAAATCCAAAACGCAACTATCTAACAGAACGGTTGTCAATGTGTGCACTCAACTTCCAGAGTTAAACCCGTGTGTGGATTCAGCAGTCTGCAAACACTTTCTCTGCAGAGTCCCAAAACAGGCGTTTTCAGCCCATTACCGGCATATGGAAGAAACAGCAGTAAGCACAGGGAAATATCTGCTTCTAAATCCAAAACGCAGCTATCTAACAGAACGGTTGTCAATGTGTGCACTCAACTTCCAGAGTTAAACCCGTGTGTGGATTCAGCAGTCTGCAAACACTTTCTCTGCAGAGTCCCCAAAAAGGCGTTTTCAGCCCATTACCGGCATATGGAAGAAACAGCAGTAAGCACAGGGAAATATCTGCTTCTAAATCCAAAACGCAGCTATCTAACAGAACGGTTGTCAATGTGTGCACTCAACTTCCAGAGTTAAACCCGTGTGTGGATTCAGCAGTCTGCAAACACTTTCTCTGCAGAGTCCCAAAACAGGCGTTTTCAGCCCATTACCGGCATACGGAAGAAACAGCAGTAAGCCCAGGGAAATATCTGCTTCTAAATCCAAAACGCAGCTATCTAACAGAACGGTTGTCAATGTGTGCACTCAACTTCCAGAGTTAAACCCGTGTGTGGATTCAGCAGTCTGCAAACACTTTCTCTGCAGAGTCCCAAAACAGGCGTTTTCAGCCCATTACCGGCATATGGAAGAAACAGCAGTAAGCACAGGGAAATATCTGCTTCTAAATCCAAAGCGCAGCTATCTAACAGAACGGTTGTCAATGTGTGCACTCAACTTCCAGAGTTAACCCGGGTGTGGATTCAGCAGTCTGCAAACACTTTCTCTGCAGAGTCCCAAACAGGCGTTTTCAGCCCATTACCGGCATATGGAAGAAACAGCAGTAAGCACAGGGAAATATCTGCTTCTAAATCCAAAACGCAGCTATCTAACAGAACGGTTGTCAATGTGTGCACTCAACTTCCAGAGTTAAACCCGTGTGTGGATTCAGCAGTCTGCAAACACTTTCTCTGCAGAGTCCCCAAACAGGCGTTTTCAGCCCATTACCGGCACATGGAAGAAACAGCAGTAAGCACAGGGAAATATCTGCTTCTAAATCCAAAACGCAGCTATCTAACAGAACGGTTGTCAATGTGTGCACTCAACTTCCAGAGTTAAACCCGTGTGTGGATTCAGCAGTCTGCAAACACTTTCTCTGCAGAGTCCCCAAACAGGCGTTTTCAGCCCGTTACCGGCATATGGAAGAAACAGCAGTAAGCACAGGGAAATATCTGCTTCTAAATCCAAAACCCAGCTATCTAACAGAACGGTTGTCAATGTGTCCACTCAACTTCCAGAGTTAAACCCGTGTGTGGATTCAGCAGTCTGCAAACACTTTCTCTGCAGAGTCCCAAAACAGGCGTTTTCAGCCCATTACCGGCATATGGAAGAAACAGCAGTAAGCGCAGGGAAATATCTGCTTCTAAATCCAAAACGCAGCTATCTAACAGAACGGTTGTCAATGTGTGCACTCAACTTCAAGAGTTAAACCCGTGTGTGGATTCAGCAGTCTGCAAACACTTTCTCTGCAGAGTCCCCAAACAGGCGTTTTCAGCCCATTACCGGCATATGGAAGAAAGAGCAGTAAGCACAGGGAAATATCTGCTTCTAAATCCAAAACGCAGCTATCTAACAGAACGGTTGTCAATGTGTGCACTCAACTTCCAGAGTTAAACCCGTGTGTGGATTCAGCAGTCTGCAAACACTTTCTCTGCAGAGTCCCAAAACAGGCGTTTTCAGCCCATTACCGGCATATGGAAGAAACAGCAGTAAGCACAGGGAAATATCTGCTTCTAAATCCAAAACGCAGCTATCTAACAGAACGGTTGTCAATGTGTGCAATCAACTGCCAGAGTTAAACCCGTGTGTGGATTCAGCAGTCTGCAAACACTTTCTCTGCAGAGTCCCAAAACAGGCGTTTTCAGCCCATTACCGGCATATGGAAGAAACAGCAGTAAGCACAGGGAAATATCTGCTTCTAAATCCAAAACGCAGCTTTCTAACAGAACGGTTGTCAATGTGTGCACTCAACTTCCAGAGTTAAACCCGTGTGTGGATTCAGCAGTCTGCAAACACTTTCTCTGCAGAGTCCCAAAACAGGCGTTTTCAGCCCATTACCGGCATATGGAAGAAACAGCAGTAAGCCCAGGGAAATATCTGCTTCTAAATCCAAAACGCAGCTATCTAGCAGAACGGTTGTCAATGTGTGCACTCAACTTCCAGAGTTAAACCCGTGTGTAGATTCAGCAGTCTGCAAACACTTTCTCTGCAGAGTCCCCAAACAGGCGTTTTCAGCCCATTACCGGCATATGGAAGAAACAGCAGTAAGCCCAGGGAAATATCTGCTTCTAAATCCAAAACGCAGCTATCTAACAGAACGGTTGTCAATGTGTGCACTCAACTTCCAGAGTTAAACCCGTGTGTGGATTCAGCAGTCTGCAAACACTTTCTCTGCAGAGTCCCAAAACAGGCGTTTTCAGCCCATTACCGGCATATGGAAGAAAGAGCAGTAAGCCCAGGGAAATATCTGCTTCTAAATCCAAAACGCAGCTATCTAACAGAACGGTTGTCAATGTGTGCACTCAACTTCCAGAGTTAAACCCGTGGGTGTATTCAGCAGTCTGCAAACACTTTCTCTGCAGAGTCCCAAAACAGGCGTTTTCAGCCCATTACCGGCATATGGAAGAAACAGCAGTAAGCGCAGGGAAATATCTGCTTCTAAATCCAAAACGCAGCTATCTAACAGAACGGTTGTCAATGTGTGCACTCAACTTCCAGAGTTAAACCCGTGTGTGGATTCAGCAGTCTGCAAACACTTTCTCTGCAGAGTCCCAAAACAGGCGTTTTCAGCCCATTACCGGCATATGGAAGAAACAGCAGTAAGCACAGGGAAATATCTGCTTCTAAATCCAAAACGCAGCTATCTAACAGAACGGTTGTCAATGTGTGCACTCAACTTCCAGAGTTAAACCCGTGTGTGGATTCAGCAGTCTGCAAACACTTTCTCTACAGAGTCCCAAAACAGGCGTTTTCAGCCCATTACCGGCATATGGAAGAAACAGCAGTAAGCACAGGGAAATATCTGCTTCTAAATCCAAAACGCAGCTATCTAACAGAACGGTTGTCAATGTGTGCACTCAACTTCCAGAGTTAAACCCGTGTGTGGATTCAGCAGTCTGCAAACTCTTTCTCTGCAGAGTCCCAAACAGGCGTTTTCAGCCCATTACCGGCATATGGAAGAAACAGCAGTAAGCACAGGGAAATATCTGCTTCTAAATCCAAAACGCAACTATCTAACAGAACGGTTGTCAATGTGTGCACTCAACTTCCAGAGTTAAACCGTGTGTGGATTCAGCAGTCTGCAAACACTTTCTCTGCAGAGTCCCAAAACAGGCGTTTTCAGCCCATTACCGGCATATGGAAGAAACAGCAGTAAGCACAGGGAAATATCTGCTTCTAAATCCAAAACGCAGCTATCTAACAGAACGGTTGTCAATGTGTGCACTCAACTTCCAGAGTTAAACCCGTGTGTGGATTCAGCAGTCTGCAAACACTTTCTCTGCAGAGTCCCCAAAAAGGCGTTTTCAGCCCATTACCGGCATATGGAAGAAACAGCAGTAAGCACAGGGAAATATCTGCTTCTAAATCCAAAACGCAGCTATCTAACAGAACGGTTGTCAATGTGTGCACTCAACTTCCAGAGTTAAACCCGTGTGTGGATTCAGCAGTCTGCAAACACTTTCTCTGCAGAGTCCCAAAACAGGCGTTTTCAGCCCATTACCGGCATACGGAAGAAACAGCAGTAAGCCCAGGGAAATATCTGCTTCTAAATCCAAAACGCAGCTATCTAACAGAACGGTTGTCAATGTGTGCACTCAACTTCCAGAGTTAAACCCGTGTGTGGATTCAGCAGTCTGCAAACACTTTCTCTGCAGAGTCCCAAAACAGGCGTTTTCAGCCCATTACCGGCATATGGAAGAAACAGCAGTAAGCCCAGGGAAATATCTGCTTCTAAATCCAAAACGCAGCTATCTAACAGAACGGTTGTCAATGTGTGCACTCAACTTCCAGAGTTAAACCCGGGTGTGGATTCAGCAGTCTGCAAACACTTTCTCTGCAGAGTCCCAAAACAGGCGTTTTCAGCCCATTACCGGCATATGGAAGAAACAGCAGTAAGCACAGGGAAATATCTGCTTCTAAATCCAAAACGCAGCTATCTAACAGAACGGTTGTCATTGTGTGCACTCAACTTCCAGAGTTAAACCCGTGTGTGGATTCAGCAGTCTGCAAACACTTTCTCTGCAGAGTCCCCAAACAGGCGTTTTCAGCCCATTACCGGCACATGGAAGAAACAGCAGTAAGCACAGGGAAATATCTGCTTCTAAATCCAAAACGCAGCTATCTAACAGAACGGTTGTCAATGTGTGCACTCAACTTCCAGAGTTAAACCCGTGTGTGGATTCAGCAGTCTGCAAACACTTTCTCTGCAGAGTCCCCAAACAGGCGTTTTCAGCCCGTTACCGGCATATGGAAGAAACAGCAGTAAGCACAGGGAAATATCTGCTTCTAAATCCAAAACCCAGCTATCTAACAGAACGGTTGTCAATGTGTCCACTCAACTTCCAGAGTTAAACCCGTGTGTGGATTCAGCAGTCTGCAAACACTTTCTCTGCAGAGTCCCAAAACAGGCGTTTTCAGCCCATTACCGGCATATGGAAGAAACAGCAGTAAGCACAGGGAAATATCTGCTTCTAAATCCAAAACGCAGGTACCCAACAGAACGGTTGTCAATGTGTGCACTCAACTTCCAGAGTTAAACCCGTGTGTGGATTCAGCAGTCTGCAAACACTTTCTCTGCAGAGTCCCAAAACAGGCGTTTTCAGCCCATTACCGGCATATGGAAGAAACAGCAGTAAGCACAGGGAAATATCTGCTTCTAAATCCAAAACGCAGCTATCCAACAGAACGGTTGTCAATGTGTGCACTCAACTTCCAGAGTTAAACCCGTGTGTGGATTCAGCAGTCTGCAAACACTTTCTCTGCAGAGTCCCAAAACAGGCGTTTTCAGCCCATTACCGGCATATGGAAGAAACAGCAGTAAGCACAGGGAAATATCTGCTTCTAAATCCAAAACCCAGCTATCTAACAGAACGGTTGTCAATGTGTGCACTCAACTTCCAGAGTTAAACCCGTGTGTGGATTCAGCAGTCTGCAAACACTTTCTCTGCAGAGTCCCAAAACAGGCGTTTTCAGCCCATTACCGGCATATGGAAGAAACAGCAGTAAGCACAGGGAAATATCTGCTTCTAAATCCAAAACGCAGCTATCTAACAGAACGGTTGTCAATGTGTGCACTCAACTTCCAGAGTTAAACCCGGGTGTGGATTCAGCAGTCTGCAAACACTTTCTCTGCAGAGTCCCCAAACAGGCGTTTTCAGCCCATTACCGGCATATGGAAGAAACAGCAGTAAGCACAGGGAAATATCTGCTTCTAAATCCAAAACGCAGCTATCTAACAGAACGGTTGTCAATGTGTGCACTCAACTTCCAGAGTTAAACCCGTGTGTGGATTCAGCAGTCTGCAAACACTTTCTCTGCAGAGTCCCCAAACAGGCGTTTTCAGCCCATTACCGGCACATGGAAGAAACAGCAGTAAGCACAGGGAAATATCTGCTTCTAAATCCAAAACGCAGCTATCTAGCAGAACGGTTGTCAATGTGTGCACTCAACTTCCAGAGTTAAACCCGTGTGTGGATTCAGCAGTCTGCAAACACTTTCTCTGCAGAGTCCCCAAACAGGCGTTTTCAGCCCGTTACCGGCATATGGAAGAAACAGCAGTAAGCACAGGGAAATATCTGCTTCTAAATCCAAAACCCAGCTATCTAACAGAACGGTTGTCAATGTGTGCACTCAACTTCCAGAGTTAAACCCGTGTGTGGATTCAGCAGTCTGCAAACACTTTCTCTGCAGAGTCCCAAAACAGGCGTTTTCAGCCCATTACCGGCATATGGAAGAAACAGCAGTAAGCGCAGGGAAATATCTGCTTCTAAATCCAAAACGCAGCTATCTAACAGAACGGTTGTCAATGTGTGCACTCAACTTCAAGAGTTAAACCCGTGTGTGGATTCAGCAGTCTGCAAACACTTTCTCTGCAGAGTCCCCAAACAGGCGTTTTCAGCCCATTACCGGCATATGGAAGAAAGAGCAGTAAGCACAGGGAAATATCTGATTCTAAATCCAAAACGCAGCTATCTAACAGAACGGTTGTCAATGTGTGCAATCAACTGCCAGAGTTAAACCCGTGTGTGGATTCAGCAGTCTGCAAACACTTTCTCTGCAGAGTCCCAAAACAGGCGTTTTCAGCCCATTACCGGCATATGGAAGAAACAGCAGTAAGCACAGGGAAATATCTGCTTCTAAATCCAAAACGCAGCTTTCTAACAGAACGGTTGTCAATGTGTGCACTCAACTTCCAGAGTTAAACCCGTGTGTGGATTCAGCAGTCTGCAAACACTTTCTCTGCAGAGTCCCAAAACAGGCGTTTTCAGCCCATTACCGGCATATGGAACAAACAGCAGTAAGCCCAGGGAAATATCTGCTTCTAAATCCAAAACGCAGCTATCTAGCAGAACGGTTGTCAATGTGTGCACTCAACTTCCAGAGTTAAACCCGTGTGTGGATTCAGCAGTCTGCAAACACTTTCTCTGCAGAGTCCCCAAACAGGCGTTTTCAGCCCATTACCGGCATATGGAAGAAACAGCAGTAAGCCCAGGGAAATATCTGCTTCTAAATCCAAAACGCAGCTATCTAACAGAACGGTTGTCAATGTGTGCACTCAACTTCCAGAGTTAAACCCGTGTGTGGATTCAGCAGTCTGTAAACACTTTCTCTGCAGAGTCCCAAAACAGGCGTTTTCAGCCCATTACCGGCATATGGAAGAAAGAGCAGTAAGCCCAGGGAAATATCTGCTTCTAAATCCAAAACGCAGCTATCTAACAGAACGGTTGTCAATGTGTGCACTCAACTTCCAGAGTTAAACCCGTGTGTGTATTCAGCAGTCTGCAAACACTTTCTCTGCAGAGTCCCAAAACAGGCGTTTTCAGCCCATTACCGGCATATGGAAGAAACAGCAGTAAGCGCAGGGAAATATCTGCTTCTAAATCCAAAACGCAGCTATCTAACAGAACGGTTGTCAATGTGTGCACTCAACTTCCAGAGTTAAACCCGTGTGTGGATTCAGCAGTCTGCAAACACTTTCTCTGCAGAGTCCCAAAACAGGCGTTTTCAGCCCATTACCGGCATATGGAAGAAACAGCAGTAAGCACAGGGAAATATCTGCTTCTAAATCCAAAACGCAGCTATCTAACAGAACGGTTGTCAATGTGTGCACTCAACTTCCAGAGTTAAACCCGTGTGTGGATTCAGCAGTCTGCAAACACTTTCTCTGCAGAGTCCCAAAACAGGCGTTTTCAGCCCATTACCGGCATATGGAAGAAACAGCAGTAAGCACAGGGAAATATCTGCTTCTAAATCCAAAACGCAGCTATCTAACAGAACGGTTGTCAATGTGTGCACTCAACTTCCAGAGTTAAACCCGTGTGTGGATTCAGCAGTCTGCAAACTCTTTCTCTGCAGAGTCCCAAAACAGGCGTTTTCAGCCCATTACCGGCATATGGAAGAAACAGCAGTAAGCACAGGGAAATATCTGCTTCTAAATCCAAAACGCAACTATCTAACAGAACGGTTGTCAATGTGTGCACTCAACTTCCAGAGTTAAACCCGTGTGTGGATTCAGCAGTCTGCAAACACTTTCTCTGCAGAGTCCCAAAACAGGCGTTTTCAGCCCATTACCCGGCATATGGAAGAAACAGCAGTAAGCACAGGGAAATATCTGCTTCTAAATCCAAAACGCAGCTATCTAACAGAACGGTTGTCAATGTGTGCACTCAACTTCCAGAGTTAAACCCGTGTGTGGATTCAGCAGTCTGCAAACACTTTCTCTGCAGAGTCCCCAAAAAGGCGTTTTCAGCCCATTACCGGCATATGGAAGAAACAGCAGTAAGCACAGGGAAATATCTGCTTCTAAATCCAAAACGCAGCTATCTAACAGAACGGTTGTCAATGTGTGCACTCAACTTCCAGAGTTAAACCCGTGTGTGGATTCAGCAGTCTGCAAACACTTTCTCTGCAGAGTCCCAAAACAGGCGTTTTCAGCCCATTACCGGCATACGGAAGAAACAGCAGTAAGCCCAGGGAAATATCTGCTTCTAAATCCAAAACGCAGCTATCTAACAGAACGGTTGTCAATGTGTGCACTCAACTTCCAGAGTTAAACCCGTGTGTGGATTCAGCAGTCTGCAAACACTTTCTCTGCAGAGTCCCAAAACAGGCGTTTTCAGCCCATTACCGGCATATGGAAGAAACAGCAGTAAGCACAGGGAAATATCTGCTTCTAAATCCAAAACGCAGCTATCTAACAGAACGGTTGTCAATGTGTGCACTCAACTTCCAGAGTTAAACCCGGGTGTGGATTCAGCAGTCTGCAAACACTTTCTCTGCAGAGTCCCAAAACAGGCGTTTTCAGCCCATTACCGGCATATGGAAGAAACAGCAGTAAGCACAGGGAAATATGTGCTTCTAAATCCAAAACGCAGCTATCTAACAGAACGGTTGTCATTGTGTGCACTCAACTTCCAGAGTTAAACCCGTGTGTGGATTCAGCAGTCTGCAAACACTTTCTCTGCAGAGTCCCCAAACAGGCGTTTTCAGCCCATTACCGGCACATGGAAGAAACAGCAGTAAGCACAGGGAAATATCTGCTTCTAAATCCAAAACGCAGCTATCTAACAGAACGGTTGTCAATGTGTGCACTCAACTTCCAGAGTTAAACCCGTGTGTGGATTCAGCAGTCTGCAAACACTTTCTCTGCAGAGTCCCCAAACAGGCGTTTTCAGCCCGTTACCGGCATATGGAAGAAACAGCAGTAAGCACAGGGAAATATCTGCTTCTAAATCCAAAACCCAGCTATCTAACAGAACGGTTGTCAATGTGTCCACTCAACTTCCAGAGTTAAACCCGTGTGTGGATTCAGCAGTCTGCAAACACTTTCTCTGCAGAGTCCCAAAACAGGCGTTTTCAGCCCATTACCGGCATATGGAAGAAACAGCAGTAAGCACAGGGAAATATCTGCTTCTAAATCCAAAACGCAGCTATCTAGCAGAACGGTTGTCAATGTGTGCACTCAACTTCCAGAGTTAAACCCGTGTGTGGATTCAGCAGTCTGCAAACACTTTCTCTGCAGAGTCCCAAAACAGGCGTTTTCAGCCCATTACCGGCATATGGAAGAAACAGCAGTAAGCACAGGGAAATATCTGCTTCTAAATCCAAAACGCAGCTATCCAACAGAACGGTTGTCAATGTGTGCACTCAACTTCCAGAGTTAAACCCGTGTGTGGATTCAGCAGTCTGCAAACACTTTCTCTGCAGAGTCCCAAAAGAGGCGTTTTCAGCCCATTACCGGCATATGGAAGAAACAGCAGTAAGCACAGGGAAATATCTGCTTCTAAATCCAAAACCCAGCTATCTAACAGAACGGTTGTCAATGTGTGCACTCAACTTCCAGAGTTAAACCCGTGTGTGGATTCAGCAGTCTGCAAACACTTTCTCTGCAGAGTCCCAAAACAGGCGTTTTCAGCCCATTACCGGCATATGGAAGAAACAGCAGTAAGCCCAGGGAAATATCTGCTTCTAAATCCAAAACGCAGCTATCTAGCAGAACGGTTGTCAATGTGTGCACTCAACTTCCAGAGTTAAACCCGTGTGTGGATTCAGCAGTCTGCAAACACTTTCTCTGCAGAGTCCCCAAACAGGCGTTTTCAGCCCATTACCGGCATATGGAAGAAACAGCAGTAAGCACAGGGAAATATCTGCTTCTAAATCCAAAACGCAGCTATCTAACAGAACGGTTGTCAATGTGTGCACTCAACTTCCAGAGTTAAACCCGTGTGTGTATTCAGCAGTCTGCAAACACTTTCTCTGCAGAGTCCCAAAACAGGCGTTTTCAGCCCATTACCGGCATATGGAAGAAACAGCAGTAAGCGCAGGGAAATATCTGCTTCTAAATCCAAAACGCAGCTATCTAACAGAACGGTTGTCAATGTGTGCACTCAACTTCAAGAGTTAAACCCGTGTGTGGATTCAGCAGTCTGCAAACACTTTCTCTGCAGAGTCCCCAAACAGGCGTTTTCAGCCCATTACCGGCATATGGAAGAAACAGCAGTAAGCCCAGGGAAATATCTGCTTCTAAATCCAAAACGCAGCTATCTAACAGAACGGTTGTCAATGTGTGCACTCAACTTCCAGAGTTAAACCCGTGTGTGGATTCAGCAGTCTGCAAACACTTTCTCTGCAGAGTCCCAAAACAGGCGTTTTCAGCCCATTACCTGCATATGGAAGAAACAGCAGTAACCCCAGGAAATATCTGCTTCTAAATCCAAAACGCAGCTATCTAACAGAACGGTTGTCAATGTGTGCACTCAACTTCCAGAGTTAAACCCGTGTGTGGATTCAGCAGTCTGCAAACACTTTCTCTGCAGAGTCCCAAAACAGGCGTTTTCAGCCTATTACCGGCATATGGAAGAAACAGCAGTAAGCCCAGGGAAATATCTGCTTCTAAATCCAAAACGCAGCTATCTAACAGAACGGTTGTCAATGTGTGCACTCAACTTCCAGAGTTAAACCCGTGTGTGGATTCAGCAGTCTGCAAACACTTTCTCTGCAGAGTCCCAAAACAGGCGTTTTCAGCCCATTACCGGCATATGGAAGAAACAGCAGTAAGCACAGGGAAATATCTGAATCTAAATCCAAAACGCAGCTTTCTAACAGAACGGTTGTCAATGTGTGCACTCAACTTCCAGAGTTAAACCCGTGTGTGGATTCAGCAGTCTGCAAACACTTTCTCTGCAGAGTCCCAAAACAGGCGTTTTCAGCCCATTACCGGCATATGGAAGAAACAGCAGTAAGCACAGGGAAATATCTGCTTCTAAATCCAAAACGCAGCTATCTAGCAGAACGGTTGTCAATGTGTGCACTCAACTTCCAGAGTTAAACCCGTGTGTGGATTCAGCAGTCTGCAACCACTTTCTCTGCAGAGTCCCAAAACAGGCGTTTTCAGCCCATTACCGGCATATGGAAGAAACAGCAGTAAGCCCAGGGAAATATCTGCTTCTAAATCCAAAACGCAACTATCTAACAGAACGGTTGTCAATGTGTGCACTCAACTTCCAGAGTTAAACCCGTGTGTGTATTCAGCAGTCTGCAAACACTTTCTCTGCAGAGTCCCAAAACAGGCGTTTTCAGCCCATTACCGGCATATGGAAGAAACAGCAGTAAGCCCAGGGAAATATCTGCTTCTAAATCCAAAACGCAGCTATCTAGCAGAACGGTTGTCAATGTGTGCACTCAACTTCCAGAGTTAAACCCGTGTGTGGATTCAGCAGTCTGCAAACACTTTCTCTGCAGAGTCCCCAAACAGGCGTTTTCAGCCCATTACCGGCATATGGAAGAAACAGCAGTAAGCACAGGGAAATATCTGCTTCTAAATCCAAAACGCAGCTATCTAACAGAACGGTTGTCAATGTGTGCACTCAACTTCCAGAGTTAAACCCGTGTGTGTATTCAGCAGTCTGCAAACACTTTCTCTGCAGAGTCCCAAAACAGGCGTTTTCAGCCCATTACCGGCATATGGAAGAAACAGCAGTAAGCGCAGGGAAATATCTGCTTCTAAATCCAAAACGCAGCTATCTAACAGAACGGTTGTCAATGTGTGCACTCAACTTCAAGAGTTAAACCCGTGTGTGGATTCAGCAGTCTGCAAACACTTTCTCTGCAGAGTCCCCAAACAGGCGTTTTCAGCCCATTACCGGCATATGGAAGAAACAGCAGTAAGCCCAGGGAAATATCTGCTTCTAAATCCAAAACGCAGCTATCTAACAGAACGGTTGTCAATGTGTGCACTCAACTTCCAGAGTTAAACCCGTGTGTGGATTCAGCAGTCTGCAAACACTTTCTCTGCAGAGTCCCAAAACAGGCGTTTTCAGCCCATTACCTGCATATGGAAGAAACAGCAGTAACCCCAGGAAATATCTGCTTCTAAATCCAAAACGCAGCTATCTAACAGAACGGTTGTCAATGTGTGCACTCAACTTCCAGAGTTAAACCCGTGTGTGGATTCAGCAGTCTGCAAACACTTTCTCTGCAGAGTCCCAAAACAGGCGTTTTCAGCCCATTACCGGCATATGGAAGAAACAGCAGTAAGCCCAGGGAAATATCTGCTTCTAAATCCAAAACGCAGCTATCTAACAGAACGGTTGTCAATGTGTGCACTCAACTTCCAGAGTTAAACCCGTGTGTGGATTCAGCAGTCTGCAAACACTTTCTCTGCAGAGTCCCAAAACAGGCGTTTTCAGCCCATTACCGGCATATGGAAGAAACAGCAGTAAGCACAGGGAAATATCTGAATCTAAATCCAAAACGCAGCTTTCTAACAGAACGGTTGTCAATGTGTGCACTCAACTTCCAGAGTTAAACCCGTGTGTGGATTCAGCAGTCTGCAAACACTTTCTCTGCAGAGTCCCAAAACAGGCGTTTTCAGCCCATTACCGGCATATGGAAGAAACAGCAGTAAGCACAGGGAAATATCTGCTTCTAAATCCAAAACGCAGCTATCTAGCAGAACGGTTGTCAATGTGTGCACTCAACTTCCAGAGTTAAACCCGTGTGTGGATTCAGCAGTCTGCAAACACTTTCTCTGCAGAGTCCCAAAACAGGCGTTTTCAGCCCATTACCGGCATATGGAAGAAACAGCAGTAAGCCCAGGGAAATATCTGCTTCTAAATCCAAAACGCAACTATCTAACAGAACGGTTGTCAATGTGTGCACTCAACTTCCAGAGTTAAACCCGTGTGTGTATTCAGCAGTCTGCAAACACTTTCTCTGCAGAGTCCCAAAACAGGCGTTTTCAGCCCATTACCGGCATATGGAAGAAACAGCAGTAAGCACAGGGAAATATCTGCTTCTAAATCCAAAACGCAGCTATCTAACAGAACGGTTGTCAATGTGTGCACTCAACTTCCAGAGTTAAACCCGTGTGTGGATTCAGCAGTCTGCAAACACTTTCTCTGCAGAGTCCCAAAACAGGCGTTTTCAGCCCATTACCGGCATATGGAAGAAACAGCAGTAAGCCCAGGGAAATATCTGCTTCTAAATCCAAAACGCAGCTATCTAACAGAACGGTTGTCAATGTGTGCACTCAACTTCCAGAGTTAAACCCGTGTGTGGATTCAGCAGTCTGCAAACACTTTCTCTGCAGAGTCCCCAAACAGGCGTTTTCAGCCCATTACCGGCATATGGAAGAAACAGCAGTAAGCACAGGGAAATATCTGCTTCTAAATCCAAAACGCAGCTATCTAACAGAACGGTTGTCAATGTGTGCACTCAACTTCCAGAGTTAAACCCGTGTGTGGATTCAGCAGTCTGCAAACACTTTCTCTGCAGAGTCCCAAAACAGGCGTTTTCAGCCCATTACCGGCATATGGAAGAAACAGCAGTAAGCACAGGGAAATATCTGCTTCTAAATCCAAAACGCAGCTATCTAACAGAACGGTTGTCAATGTGTGCACTCAACTTCCAGAGTTAAACCCGTGTGTGGATTCAGCAGTCTGCAAACACTTTCTCTGCAGAGTCCCAAAACAGGCGTTTTCAGCCCATTACCGGCATATGGAAGAAACAGCAGTAAGCCCAGGGAAATATCTGCTTCTAAATCCAAAACGCAGCTATCTAACAGAACGGTTGTCAATGTGTGCACTCAACTTCCAGAGTTAAACCCGTGTGTGGATTCAGCAGTCTGCAAACACTTTCTCTGCAGAGTCCCCAAACAGGCGTTTTCAGCCCATTACCGGCATATGGAAGAAACAGCAGTAAGCACAGGGAAATATCTGCTTCTAAATCCAAAACGCAGCTATCTAACAGAACGGTTGTCAATGTGTGCACTCAACTTCCAGAGTTAAACCCGTGTGTGGATTCAGCAGTCTGCAAACACTTTCTCTGCAGAGTCCCAAAACAGGCGTTTTCAGCCCATTACCGGCATATGGAAGAAACAGCAGTAAGCACAGGGAAATATCTGCTTCTAAATCCAAAACGCAGCTATCTAACAGAACGGTTGTCAATGTGTGCACTCAACTTCCAGAGTTAAACCCGTGTGTGGATTCAGCAGTCTGCAAACACTTTCTCTGCAGAGTCCCAAAACAGGCGTTTTCAGCCCATTACCGGCATATGGAAGAAACAGCAGTAAGCACAGGGAAATATCTGCTTCTAAATCCAAAACGCAGCTATCTAACAGAACGGTTGTCAATGTGTGCACTCAACTTCCAGAGTTAAACCCGTGTGTGGATTCAGCAGTCTGCAAACACTTTCTCTGCAGAGTCCCAAAACAGGCGTTTTCAGCCCATTACCGGCATATGGAAGAAACAGCAGTAAGCCCAGGGAAATATCTGCTTCTAAATCCAAAACGCAGCTATCTAACAGAACGGTTGTCAATGTGTGCACTCAACTTCCAGAGTTAAACCCGTGTGTGGATTCAGCAGTCTGCAAACACTTTCTCTGCAGAGTCCCAAAACAGGCGTTTTCAGCCCATTACCGGCATATGGAAGAAACAGCAGTAAGCCCAGGGAAATATCTGCTTCTAAATCCAAAACGCAGCTATCTAGCGGAACGGTTGTCAATGTGTGCACTCAACTTCCAGAGTTAAACCCGTGTGTGGATTCAGCAGTCTGCAAACACTTTCTCTGCAGAGTCCCAAAACAGGCGTTTTCAGCCCATTACCGGCATATGGAAGAAACAGCAGTAAGCCCAGGGAAATATCTGCTTCTAAATCCAAAACGCAACTATCTAACAGAACGGTTGTCAATGTGTGCACTCAACTTCCAGAGTTAAACCCGTGTGTGTATTCAGCAGTCTGCAAACACTTTCTCTGCAGAGTCCCAAAACAGGCGTTTTCAGCCCATTACCGGCATATGGAAGAAACAGCAGTAAGCACAGGGAAATATCTGCTTCTAAATCCAAAACGCAGCTATCTAACAGAACGGTTGTCAATGTGTGCACTCAACTTCCAGAGTTAAACCCGTGTGTGGATTCAGCAGTCTGCAAACACTTTCTCTGCAGAGTCCCAAAACAGGCGTTTTCAGCCCATTACCGGCATATGGAAGAAACAGCAGTAAGCCCAGGGAAATATCTGCTTCTAAATCCAAAACGCAGCTATCTAACAGAACGGTTGTCAATGTGTGCACTCAACTTCCAGAGTTAAACCCGTGTGTGGATTCAGCAGTCTGCAAACACTTTCTCTGCAGAGTCCCCAAACAGGCGTTTTCAGCCCATTACCGGCATATGGAAGAAACAGCAGTAAGCACAGGGAAATATCTGATTCTAAATCCAAAACGCAGCTATCTAACAGAACGGTTGTCAATGTGTGCACTCAACTTCCAGAGTTAAACGCGTGTGTGGATTCAGCAGTCTGCAAACACTTTCTCTGCAGAGTCCCAAAACAGGCGTTTTCAGCCCATTACCGGCATATGGAAGAAACAGCAGTAAGCACAGGGAAATATCTGCTTCTAAATCCAAAACGCAGCTATCTAACAGAACGGTTGTCAATGTGTGCACTCAACTTCCAGAGTTAAACCCGTGTGTGGATTCAGCAGTCTGCAAACACTTTCTCTGCAGAGTCCCAAAACAGGCGTTTTCAGCCCATTACCGGCATATGGAAGAAACAGCAGTAAGCACAGGGAAATATCTGCTTCTAAATCCAAAACGCAGCTATCTAACAGAACGGTTGTCAATGCGTGCACTCAACTTCCAGAGTTAAACCCGGGTGTGGATTCAGCAGTCTGCAAACTCTTTCTCTGCAGAGTCCCAAAACAGGCGTTTTCAGCCCATTACCGGCATATGGAAGAAACAGCAGTAAGCCCAGGGAAATATCTGCTTCTAAATCCAAAACGCAGCTATCTAACAGAACGGTTGTCAATGTGTGCACTCAACTTCCAGAGTTAAACCCGTGTGTGGATTCAGCAGTCTGCAAACACTTTCTCTGCAGAGTCCCCAAACAGGCGTTTTCAGCCCATTACCGGCATATGGAAGAAACAGCAGTAAGCACAGGGAAATATCTGCTTCTAAATCCAAAACGCAGCTATCTAACAGAACGGTTGTCAATGTGTGCACTCAACTTCCAGAGTTAAACCCGTGTGTGGATTCAGCAGTCTGCAAACACTTTCTCTGCAGAGTCCCAAAACAGGCGTTTTCAGCCCATTACCGGCATATGGAAGAAACAGCAGTAAGCCCAGGGAAATATCTGCTTCTAAATCCAAAACGCAGCTATCTAGCAGAACGGTTGTCAATGTGTGCACTCAACTTCCAGAGTTAAACCCGTGTGTGGATTCAGCAGTCTGCAAACACTTTCTCTGCAGAGTCCCAAAACAGGCGTTTTCAGCCCATTACCGGCATATGGAAGAAACAGCAGTAAGCACAGGGAAATATCTGCTTCTAAATCCAAAACGCAGCTATCTAGCAGAACGGTTGTCAATGTGTGCACTCAACTTCCAGAGTTAAACCCGTGTGTGTATTCAGCAGTCTGCAAACACTTTCTCTGCAGAGTCCCAAAACAGGCGTTTTCAGCCCATTACCGGCATATGGAAGAAACAGCAGTAAGCACAGGGAAATATCTGCTTCTAAATCCAAAACGCAGCTATCTAACAGAACGGTTGTCAATGTGTGCACTCAACTTCCAGAGTTAAACCCGTGTGTGGATTCAGCAGTCTGCAAACACTTTCTCTGCAGAGTCCCAAAACAGGCGTTTTCAGCCCATTACCGGCATATGGAAGAAACAGCAGTAAGCCCAGGGAAATATCTGCTTCTAAATCCAAAACGCAGCTATCTAACAGAACGGTTGTCAATGTGTGCACTCAACTTCCAGAGTTAAACCCGTGTGTGGATTCAGCAGTCTGCAAACACTTTCTCTGCAGAGTCCCCAAACAGGCGTTTTCAGCCCATTACCGGCATATGGAAGAAACAGCAGTAAGCACAGGGAAATATCTGCTTCTAAATCCAAAACGCAGCTATCTAACAGAACGGTTGTCAATGTGTGCACTCAACTTCCAGAGTTAAACCCGTGTGTGGATTCAGCAGTCTGCAAACACTTTCTCTGCAGAGTCCCAAAACAGGCGTTTTCAGCCCATTACCGGCATATGGAAGAAACAGCAGTAAGCCCAGGGAAATATCTGCTTCTAAATCCAAAACGCAGCTATCTAACAGAACGGTTGTCAATGTGTGCACTCAACTTCCAGAGTTAAACCCGTGTGTGGATTCAGCAGTCTGCAAACACTTTCTCTGCAGAGTCCCCAAACAGGCGTTTTCAGCCCATTACCGGCATATGGAAGAAACAGCAGTAAGCCCAGGGAAATATCTGCTTCTAAATCCAAAACGCAGCTATCTAACAGAACGGTTGTCAATGTGTGCACTCAACTTCCAGAGTTAAACCCGTGTGTGGATTCAGCAGTCTGCAAACACTTTCTCTGCAGAGTCCCAAAACAGGCGTTTTCAGCCCATTACCGGCATATGGAAGAAACAGCAGTAAGCACAGGGAAATATCTGCTTCTAAATCCAAAACGCAGCTATCTAACAGAACGGTTGTCAATGTGTGCACTCAACTTCCAGAGTTAAACCCGGGTGTGGATTCAGCAGTCTGCAAACTCTTTCTCTGCAGAGTCCCAAAACAGGCGTTTTCAGCCCATTACCGGCATATGGAAGAAACAGCAGTAAGCACAGGGAAATATCTGCTTCTAAATCCAAAACGCAACTATCTAACAGAACGGTTGTCAATGTGTGCACTCAACTTCCAGAGTTAAACCCGTGTGTGGATTCAGCAGTCTGCAAACACTTTCTCTGCAGAGTCCCAAAACAGGCGTTTTCAGCCCATTACCGGCATATGGAAGAAACAGCAGTAAGCACAGGGAAATATCTGCTTCTAAATCCAAAACGCAGCTATCTATCAGAACGGTTGTCAATGTGTGCACTCAACTTCCAGAGTTAAACCCGTGTGTGGATTCAGCAGTCTGCAAACACTTTCTCTGCAGAGTCCCCAAAAAGGCGTTTTCAGCCCATTACCGGCATATGGAAGAAACAGCAGTAAGCCCAGGGAAATATCTGCTTCTAAATCCAAAACGCAACTATCTAACAGAACGGTTGTCAATGTGTGCACTCAACTTCCAGAGTTAAACCCGTGTGTGTATTCAGCAGTCTGCAAACACTTTCTCTGCAGAGTCCCAAAACAGGCGTTTTCAGCCCATTACCGGCATATGGAAGAAACAGCAGTAAGCACAGGGAAATATCTGCTTCTAAATCCAAAACGCAGCTATCTAACAGAACGGTTGTCAATGTGTGCACTCAACTTCCAGAGTTAAACCCGTGTGTGGATTCAGCAGTCTGCAAACACTTTCTCTGCAGAGTCCCAAAACAGGCGTTTTCAGCCCATTACCGGCATATGGAAGAAACAGCAGTAAGCCCAGGGAAATATCTGCTTCTAAATCCAAAACGCAGCTATCTAACAGAACGGTTGTCAATGTGTGCACTCAACTTCCAGAGTTAAACCCGTGTGTGGATTCAGCAGTCTGCAAACACTTTCTCTGCAGAGTCCCCAAACAGGCGTTTTCAGCCCATTACCGGCATATGGAAGAAACAGCAGTAAGCACAGGGAAATATCTGCTTCTAAATCCAAAACGCAGCTATCTAACAGAACGGTTGTCAATGTGTGCACTCAACTTCCAGAGTTAAACCCGTGTGTGGATTCAGCAGTCTGCAAACACTTTCTCTGCAGAGTCCCAAAACAGGCGTTTTCAGCCCATTACCGGCATATGGAAGAAACAGCAGTAAGCACAGGGAAATATCTGCTTCTAAATCCAAAACGCAGCTATCTAACAGAACGGTTGTCAATGTGTGCACTCAACTTCCAGAGTTAAACCCGTGTGTGGATTCAGCAGTCTGCAAACACTTTCTCTGCAGAGTCCCAAAACAGGCGTTTTCAGCCCATTACCGGCATATGGAAGAAACAGCAGTAAGCCCAGGGAAATATCTGCTTCTAAATCCAAAACGCAGCTATCTAACAGAACGGTTGTCAATGTGTGCACTCAACTTCCAGAGTTAAACCCGTGTGTGGATTCAGCAGTCTGCAAACACTTTCTCTGCAGAGTCCCCAAACAGGCGTTTTCAGCCCATTACCGGCATATGGAAGAAACAGCAGTAAGCACAGGGAAATATCTGCTTCTAAATCCAAAACGCAGCTATCTAACAGAACGGTTGTCAATGTGTGCACTCAACTTCCAGAGTTAAACCCGTGTGTGGATTCAGCAGTCTGCAAACACTTTCTCTGCAGAGTCCCAAAACAGGCGTTTTCAGCCCATTACCGGCATATGGAAGAAACAGCAGTAAGCACAGGGAAATATCTGCTTCTAAATCCAAAACGCAGCTATCTAACAGAACGGTTGTCAATGTGTGCACTCAACTTCCAGAGTTAAACCCGTGTGTGGATTCAGCAGTCTGCAAACACTTTCTCTGCAGAGTCCCAAAACAGGCGTTTTCAGCCCATTACCGGCATATGGAAGAAACAGCAGTAAGCACAGGGAAATATCTGCTTCTAAATCCAAAACGCAGCTATCTAACAGAACGGTTGTCAATGTGTGCACTCAACTTCCAGAGTTAAACCCGTGTGTGGATTCAGCAGTCTGCAAACACTTTCTCTGCAGAGTCCCAAAACAGGCGTTTTCAGCCCATTACCGGCATATGGAAGAAACAGCAGTAAGCCCAGGGAAATATCTGCTTCTAAATCCAAAACGCAGCTATCTAACAGAACGGTTGTCAATGTGTGCACTCAACTTCCAGAGTTAAACCCGTGTGTGGATTCAGCAGTCTGCAAACACTTTCTCTGCAGAGTCCCAAAACAGGCGTTTTCAGCCCATTACCGGCATATGGAAGAAACAGCAGTAAGCCCAGGGAAATATCTGCTTCTAAATCCAAAACGCAGCTATCTAGCGGAACGGTTGTCAATGTGTGCACTCAACTTCCAGAGTTAAACCCGTGTGTGGATTCAGCAGTCTGCAAACACTTTCTCTGCAGAGTCCCAAAACAGGCGTTTTCAGCCCATTACCGGCATATGGAAGAAACAGCAGTAAGCCCAGGGAAATATCTGCTTCTAAATCCAAAACGCAACTATCTAACAGAACGGTTGTCAATGTGTGCACTCAACTTCCAGAGTTAAACCCGTGTGTGTATTCAGCAGTCTGCAAACACTTTCTCTGCAGAGTCCCAAAACAGGCGTTTTCAGCCCATTACCGGCATATGGAAGAAACAGCAGTAAGCACAGGGAAATATCTGCTTCTAAATCCAAAACGCAGCTATCTAACAGAACGGTTGTCAATGTGTGCACTCAACTTCCAGAGTTAAACCCGTGTGTGGATTCAGCAGTCTGCAAACACTTTCTCTGCAGAGTCCCAAAACAGGCGTTTTCAGCCCATTACCGGCATATGGAAGAAACAGCAGTAAGCCCAGGGAAATATCTGCTTCTAAATCCAAAACGCAGCTATCTAACAGAACGGTTGTCAATGTGTGCACTCAACTTCCAGAGTTAAACCCGTGTGTGGATTCAGCAGTCTGCAAACACTTTCTCTGCAGAGTCCCCAAACAGGCGTTTTCAGCCCATTACCGGCATATGGAAGAAACAGCAGTAAGCACAGGGAAATATCTGATTCTAAATCCAAAACGCAGCTATCTAACAGAACGGTTGTCAATGTGTGCACTCAACTTCCAGAGTTAAACGCGTGTGTGGATTCAGCAGTCTGCAAACACTTTCTCTGCAGAGTCCCAAAACAGGCGTTTTCAGCCCATTACCGGCATATGGAAGAAACAGCAGTAAGCACAGGGAAATATCTGCTTCTAAATCCAAAACGCAGCTATCTAACAGAACGGTTGTCAATGTGTGCACTCAACTTCCAGAGTTAAACCCGTGTGTGGATTCAGCAGTCTGCAAACACTTTCTCTGCAGAGTCCCAAAACAGGCGTTTTCAGCCCATTACCGGCATATGGAAGAAACAGCAGTAAGCACAGGGAAATATCTGCTTCTAAATCCAAAACGCAGCTATCTAACAGAACGGTTGTCAATGCGTGCACTCAACTTCCAGAGTTAAACCCGGGTGTGGATTCAGCAGTCTGCAAACTCTTTCTCTGCAGAGTCCCAAAACAGGCGTTTTCAGCCCATTACCGGCATATGGAAGAAACAGCAGTAAGCCCAGGGAAATATCTGCTTCTAAATCCAAAACGCAGCTATCTAACAGAACGGTTGTCAATGTGTGCACTCAACTTCCAGAGTTAAACCCGTGTGTGGATTCAGCAGTCTGCAAACACTTTCTCTGCAGAGTCCCCAAACAGGCGTTTTCAGCCCATTACCGGCATATGGAAGAAACAGCAGTAAGCACAGGGAAATATCTGCTTCTAAATCCAAAACGCAGCTATCTAACAGAACGGTTGTCAATGTGTGCACTCAACTTCCAGAGTTAAACCCGTGTGTGGATTCAGCAGTCTGCAAACACTTTCTCTGCAGAGTCCCAAAACAGGCGTTTTCAGCCCATTACCGGCATATGGAAGAAACAGCAGTAAGCCCAGGGAAATATCTGCTTCTAAATCCAAAACGCAGCTATCTAGCAGAACGGTTGTCAATGTGTGCACTCAACTTCCAGAGTTAAACCCGTGTGTGGATTCAGCAGTCTGCAAACACTTTCTCTGCAGAGTCCCAAAACAGGCGTTTTCAGCCCATTACCGGCATATGGAAGAAACAGCAGTAAGCACAGGGAAATATCTGCTTCTAAATCCAAAACGCAGCTATCTAGCAGAACGGTTGTCAATGTGTGCACTCAACTTCCAGAGTTAAACCCGTGTGTGTATTCAGCAGTCTGCAAACACTTTCTCTGCAGAGTCCCAAAACAGGCGTTTTCAGCCCATTACCGGCATATGGAAGAAACAGCAGTAAGCACAGGGAAATATCTGCTTCTAAATCCAAAACGCAGCTATCTAACAGAACGGTTGTCAATGTGTGCACTCAACTTCCAGAGTTAAACCCGTGTGTGGATTCAGCAGTCTGCAAACACTTTCTCTGCAGAGTCCCAAAACAGGCGTTTTCAGCCCATTACCGGCATATGGAAGAAACAGCAGTAAGCCCAGGGAAATATCTGCTTCTAAATCCAAAACGCAGCTATCTAACAGAACGGTTGTCAATGTGTGCACTCAACTTCCAGAGTTAAACCCGTGTGTGGATTCAGCAGTCTGCAAACACTTTCTCTGCAGAGTCCCCAAACAGGCGTTTTCAGCCCATTACCGGCATATGGAAGAAACAGCAGTAAGCACAGGGAAATATCTGCTTCTAAATCCAAAACGCAGCTATCTAACAGAACGGTTGTCAATGTGTGCACTCAACTTCCAGAGTTAAACCCGTGTGTGGATTCAGCAGTCTGCAAACACTTTCTCTGCAGAGTCCCAAAACAGGCGTTTTCAGCCCATTACCGGCATATGGAAGAAACAGCAGTAAGCCCAGGGAAATATCTGCTTCTAAATCCAAAACGCAGCTATCTAACAGAACGGTTGTCAATGTGTGCACTCAACTTCCAGAGTTAAACCCGTGTGTGGATTCAGCAGTCTGCAAACACTTTCTCTGCAGAGTCCCCAAACAGGCGTTTTCAGCCCATTACCGGCATATGGAAGAAACAGCAGTAAGCCCAGGGAAATATCTGCTTCTAAATCCAAAACGCAGCTATCTAACAGAACGGTTGTCAATGTGTGCACTCAACTTCCAGAGTTAAACCCGTGTGTGGATTCAGCAGTCTGCAAACACTTTCTCTGCAGAGTCCCAAAACAGGCGTTTTCAGCCCATTACCGGCATATGGAAGAAACAGCAGTAAGCACAGGGAAATATCTGCTTCTAAATCCAAAACGCAGCTATCTAACAGAACGGTTGTCAATGTGTGCACTCAACTTCCAGAGTTAAACCCGGGTGTGGATTCAGCAGTCTGCAAACTCTTTCTCTGCAGAGTCCCAAAACAGGCGTTTTCAGCCCATTACCGGCATATGGAAGAAACAGCAGTAAGCACAGGGAAATATCTGCTTCTAAATCCAAAACGCAACTATCTAACAGAACGGTTGTCAATGTGTGCACTCAACTTCCAGAGTTAAACCCGTGTGTGGATTCAGCAGTCTGCAAACACTTTCTCTGCAGAGTCCCAAAACAGGCGTTTTCAGCCCATTACCGGCATATGGAAGAAACAGCAGTAAGCACAGGGAAATATCTGCTTCTAAATCCAAAACGCAGCTATCTATCAGAACGGTTGTCAATGTGTGCACTCAACTTCCAGAGTTAAACCCGTGTGTGGATTCAGCAGTCTGCAAACACTTTCTCTGCAGAGTCCCCAAAAAGGCGTTTTCAGCCCATTACCGGCATATGGAAGAAACAGCAGTAAGCACAGGGAAATATCTGCTTCTAAATCCAAAACGCAGCTATCTAACAGAACGGTTGTCAATGTGTGCACTCAACTTCCAGAGTTAAACGCGTGTGTGGATTCAGCAGTCTGCAAACACTTTCTCTGCAGAGTCCCAAAACAGGCGTTTTCAGCCCATTACCGGCATATGGAAGAAACAGCAGTAAGCACAGGGAAATATCTGCTTCTAAATCCAAAACGCAGCTATCTAACAGAACGGTTGTCAATGTGTGCACTCAACTTCCAGAGTTAAACCCGTGTGTGGATTCAGCAGTCTGCAAACACTTTCTCTGCAGAGTCCCAAAACAGGCGTTTTCAGCCCATTACCGGCATATGGAAGAAACAGCAGTAAGCACAGGGAAATATCTGCTTCTAAATCCAAAACGCAGCTATCTAACAGAACGGTTGTCAATGCGTGCACTCAACTTCCAGAGTTAAACCCGGGTGTGGATTCAGCAGTCTGCAAACTCTTTCTCTGCAGAGTCCCAAAACAGGCGTTTTCAGCCCATTACCGGCATATGGAAGAACGAGCAGTAAGCCCAGGGAAATATCTGCTTCTAAATCCAAAACGCAGCTATCTAACAGAACGGTTGACAATGTGTGCACTCAACTTCCAGAGTTAAACCCGTGTGTGTATTCAGCAGTCTGCAAACACTTTCTCTGCAGAGTCCCAAAACAGGCGTTTTCAGCCCATTACCGGCATATGGAAGAAACAGCAGTAAGCCCAGGGAAATATCTGCTTCTAAATCCAAAACGCAGCTATCTAACAGAACGGTTGTCAATGTGTGCACTCAACTTCCAGAGTTAAACCCGTGTGTGGATTCAGCAGTCTGCAAACACTTTCTCTGCAGAGTCCCCAAACAGGCGTTTTCAGCCCATTACCGGCATATGGAAGAAACAGCAGTAAGCACAGGGAAATATCTGCTTCTAAATCCAAAACGCAGCTATCTAACAGAACGGTTGTCAATGTGTGCACTCAACTTCCAGAGTTAAACGCGTGTGTGGATTCAGCAGTCTGCAAACACTTTCTCTGCAGAGTCCCAAAACAGGCGTTTTCAGCCCATTACCGGCATATGGAAGAAACAGCAGTAAGCACAGGGAAATATCTGCTTCTAAATCCAAAACGCAGCTATCTAACAGAACGGTTGTCAATGTGTGCACTCAACTTCCAGAGTTAAACCCGTGTGTGGATTCAGCAGTCTGCAAACACTTTCTCTGCAGAGTCCCCAAACAGGCGTTTTCAACCCATTACCGGCATATGGAAGAAACAGCAGTAAGCACAGGGAAATATCTGCTTCTAAATCCAAAACGCAGCTATCTAACAGAACGGTTGTCAATGTGTGCACTCAACTTCCAGAGTTAAACCCGTGTGTGGATTCAGCAGTCTGCAAACACTTTCTCTGCAGAGTCCCAAAACAGGCGTTTTCAGCCCATTACCGGCATATGGAAGAAACAGCAGTAAGCCCAGGGAAATATCTGCTTCTAAATCCAAAACGCAGCTATCTAGCAGAACGGTTGTCAATGTGTGCACTCAACTTCCAGAGTTAAACCCGTGTGTGGATTCAGCAGTCTGCAAACACTTTCTCTGCAGAGTCCCAAAACAGGCGTTTTCAGCCCATTACCGGCATATGGAAGAAACAGCAGTAAGCACAGGGAAATATCTGCTTCTAAATCCAAAACGCAGCTATCTAGCAGAACGGTTGTCAATGTGTGCACTCAACTTCCAGAGTTAAACCCGTGTGTGTATTCAGCAGTCTGCAAACACTTTCTCTGCAGAGTCCCAAAACAGGCGTTTTCAGCCCATTACCGGCATATGGAAGAAACAGCAGTAAGCACAGGGAAATATCTGCTTCTAAATCCAAAACGCAGCTATCTAACAGAACGGTTGTCAATGTGTGCACTCAACTTCCAGAGTTAAACCCGTGTGTGGATTCAGCAGTCTGCAAACACTTTCTCTGCAGAGTCCCAAAACAGGCGTTTTCAGCCCATTACCGGCATATGGAAGAAACAGCAGTAAGCCCAGGGAAATATCTGCTTCTAAATCCAAAACGCAGCTATCTAACAGAACGGTTGTCAATGTGTGCACTCAACTTCCAGAGTTAAACCCGTGTGTGGATTCAGCAGTCTGCAAACACTTTCTCTGCAGAGTCCCCTAACAGGCGTTTTCAGCCCATTACCGGCCTATGGAAGAAACAGCAGTAAGCACAGGGAAATATCTGCTTCTAAATCCAAAACGCAGCTATCTAACAGAACGGTTGTCAATGTGTGCACTCAACTTCCAGAGTTAAACCCGTGTGTGGATTCAGCAGTCTGCAAACACTTTCTCTGCAGAGTCCCAAAACAGGCGTTTTCAGCCCATTACCGGCATATGGAAGAAACAGCAGTAAGCCCAGGGAAATATCTGCTTCTAAATCCAAAACGCAGATATCTAACAGAACGGTTGTCAATGTGTGCACTCAACTTCCAGAGTTCAACCCGTGTGTGGATTCAGCAGTCTGCAAACACTTTCTCTGCAGAGTCCCCAAACAGGCGTTTTCAGCCCATTACCGGCATATGGAAGAAACAGCAGTAAGCCCAGGGAAATATCTGCTTCTAAATCCAAAACGCAGCTATCTAACAGAACGGTTGTCAATGTGTGCACTCAACTTCCAGAGTTAAACCCGTGTGTGGATTCAGCAGTCTGCAAACACTTTCTCTGCAGAGTCCCAAAACAGGCGTTTTCAGCCCATTACCGGCATATGGAAGAAACAGCAGTAAGCACAGGGAAATATCTGCTTCTAAATCCAAAACGCAGCTATCTAACAGAACGGTTGTCAATGTGTGCACTCAACTTCCAGAGTTAAACCCGGGTGTGGATTCAGCAGTCTGCAAACTCTTTCTCTGCAGAGTCCCAAAACAGGCGTTTTCAGCCCATTACCGGCATATGGAAGAAACAGCAGTAAGCACAGGGAAATATCTGCTTCTAAATCCAAAACGCAACTATCTAACAGAACGGTTGTCAATGTGTGCACTCAACTTCCAGAGTTAAACCCGTGTGTGGATTCAGCAGTCTGCAAACACTTTCTCTGCAGAGTCCCAAAACAGGCGTTTTCAGCCCATTACCGGCATATGGAAGAAACAGCAGTAAGCACAGGGAAATATCTGCTTCTAAATCCAAAACGCAGCTATCCAACAGAACGGTTGTCAATGTGTGCACTCAACTTCCAGAGTTAAACCCGTGTGTGGATTCAGCAGTCTGCAAACACTTTCTCTGCAGAGTCCCAAAACAGGCGTTTTCAGCCCATTACCGGCATATGGAAGAAACAGCAGTAAGCACAGGGAAATATCTGCTTCTAAATCCAAAACCCAGCTATCTAACAGAACGGTTGTCAATGTGTGCACTCAACTTCCAGAGTTAAACCCGTGTGTGGATTCAGCAGTCTGCAAACACTTTCTCTGCAGAGTCCCAAAACAGGCGTTTTCAGCCCATTACCGGCATATGGAAGAAACAGCAGTAAGCCCAGGGAAATATCTGCTTCTAAATCCAAAACGCAGCTATCTAGCAGAACGGTTGTCAATGTGTGCACTCAACTTCCAGAGTTAAACCCGTGTGTGGATTCAGCAGTCTGCAAACACTTTCTCTGCAGAGTCCCCAAACAGGCGTTTTCAGCCCATTACCGGCATATGGAAGAAACAGCAGTAAGCACAGGGAAATATCTGCTTCTAAATCCAAAACGCAGCTATCTAACAGAACGGTTGTCAATGTGTGCACTCAACTTCCAGAGTTAAACCCGTGTGTGGATTCAGCAGTCTGCAAACACTTTCTCTGCAGAGTCCCCAAACAGGCGTTTTCAGCCCATTACCGGCATATGGAAGAAACAGCAGTAAGCAGAGGGAAATATCTGCTTCTAAATCCAAAACGCAGCTATCTAACAGAACGGTTGTCAATGTGTGCACTCAACTTCCAGAGTTAAACCCGTGTGTGTATTCAGCAGTCTGCAAACACTTTCTCTGCAGAGTCCCAAAACAGGCGTTTTCAGCCCATTACCGGCATATGGAAGAAACAGCAGTAAGCGCAGGGAAATATCTGCTTCTAAATCCAAAACGCAGCTGTCTAACAGAACGGTTTTCAATGTGTGCACTCAACTTCAAGAGTTAAACCCGTGTGTGGATTCAGCAGTCTGCAAACACTTTCTCTGCAGAGTCCCCAAACAGGCGTTTTCAGCCCATTACCGGCATATGGAAGAAACAGCAGTAAGCCCAGGGAAATATCTGCTTCTAAATCCAAAACGCAGCTATCTAACAGAACGGTTGTCAATGTGTGCACTCAACTTCCAGAGTTAAACCCGTGTGTGGATTCAGCAGTCTGCAAACACTTTCTCTGCAGAGTCCCAAAACAGGCGTTTTCAGCCCATTACCTGCATATGGAAGAAACAGCAGTAAGCCCAGGGAAATATCTGCTTCTAAATCCAAAACGCAGCTATCTAACAGAACGGTTGTCAATGTGTGCACTCAACTTCCAGAGTTAAACCCGTGTGTGGATTCAGCAGTCTGCAAACACTTTCTCTGCAGAGTCCCAAAACAGGCGTTTTCAGCCCATTACCGGCATATGGAAGAAACAGCAGTAAGCCCAGGGAAATATCTGCTTCTAAATCCAAAACGCAGCTATCTAACAGAACGGTTGTCAATGTGTGCACTCAACTTCCAGAGTTAAACCCGTGTGTGGATTCAGCAGTCTGCAAACACTTTCTCTGCAGAGTCCCAAAACAGGCGTTTTCAGCCCTTTACCGGCATATGGAAGAAACAGCAGTAAGCACAGGGAAATATCTGCTTCTAAATCCAAAACGCAGCTTTCTAACAGAACGGTTGTCAATGTGTGCACTCAACTTCCAGAGTTAAACCCGTGTGTGGATTCAGCAGTCTGCAAACACTTTCTCTGCAGAGTCCCAAAACAGGCGTTTTCAGCCCATTACCGGCATATGGAAGAAACAGCAGTAAGCCCAGGGAAATATCTGCTTCTAAATCCAAAACGCAGCTATCTAGCAGAACGGTTGTCAATGTGTGCACTCAACTTCCAGAGTTAAACCCGTGTGTGGATTCAGCAGTCTGCAAACACTTTCTCTGCCGAGTCCCCAAACAGGCGTTTTCAGCCCATTACCGGCATATGGAAGAAACAGCAGTAAGCACAGGGAAATATCTGCTTCTAAATCCAAAACGCAGCTATCTAGCAGAACGGTTGTCAATGTGTGCACTCAACTTCCAGAGTTAAACCCGTGTGTGGATTCAGCAGTCTGCAAACACTTTCTCTGCAGAGTCCCAAAACAGGCGTTTTCAGCCCATTACCGGCATATGGAAGAACGAGCAGTAAGTCCAGGGAAATATCTGCTTCTAAATCCAAAACGCAGCTATCTAACAGAACGGTTGACAATGTGTGCACTCAACTTCCAGAGTTAAACCCGTGTGTGTATTCAGCAGTCTGCAAACACTTTCTCTGCAGAGTCCCAAAACAGGCGTTTTCAGCCCATTACCGGCATATGGAAGAAACAGCAGTAAGCCCAGGGAAATATCTGCTTCTAAATCCAAAACGCAGCTATCTAACAGAACGGTTGTCAATGTGTGCACTCAACTTCCAGAGTTAAACCCGTGTGTGGATTCAGCAGTCTGCAAACACTTTCTCTGCAGAGTCCCCAAACAGGCGTTTTCAGCCCATTACCGGCATATGGAAGAAACAGCAGTAAGCACAGGGAAATATCTGCTTCTAAATCCAAAACGCAGCTATCTAACAGAACGGTTGTCAATGTGTGCACTCAACTTCCAGAGTTAAACGCGTGTGTGGATTCAGCAGTCTGCAAACACTTTCTCTGCAGAGTCCCAAAACAGGCCTTTTCAGCCCATTACCGGCATATGGAAGAAACAGCAGTAAGCACAGGGAAATATCTGCTTCTAAATCCAAAACGCAGCTATCTAACAGAACGGTTGTCAATGTGTGCACTCAACTTCCAGAGTTAAACCCGTGTGTGGATTCAGCAGTCTGCAAACACTTTCTCTGCAGAGTCCCAAAACAGGCGTTTTCAGCCCATTACCGGCATATGGAAGAAACAGCAGTAAGCACAGGGAAATATCTGCTTCTAAATCCAAAACGCAGCTATCTAACAGAACGGTTGTCAATGCGTGCACTCAACTTCCAGAGTTAAACCCGGGTGTGGATTCAGCAGTCTGCAAACTCTTTCTCTGCAGAGTCCCAAAACAGGCGTTTTCAGCCCATTACCGGCATATGGAAGAACGAGCAGTAAGCCCAGGGAAATATCTGCTTCTAAATCCAAAACGCAGCTATCTAACAGAACGGTTGTCAATGTGTGCACTCAACTTCCAGAGTTAAACCCGTGTGTGTATTCAGCAGTCTGCAAACACTTTCTCTGCAGAGTCCCAAAACAGGCGTTTTCAGCCCATTACCGGCATATGGAAGAAACAGCAGTAAGCCCAGGGAAATATCTGCTTCTAAATCCAAAACGCAGCTATCTAACAGAACGGTTGTCAATGTGTGCACTCAACTTCCAGAGTTAAACCCGTGTGTGGATTCAGCAGTCTGCAAACACTTTCTCTGCAGAGTCCCCAAACAGGCGTTTTCAGCCCATTACCGGCATATGGAAGAAACAGCAGTAAGCGCAGGGAAATATCTGCTTCTAAATCCAAAACGCAGCTATCTAACAGAACGGTTGTCAATGTGTGCACTCAACTTCCAGAGTTAAACGCGTGTGTGGATTCAGCAGTCTGCAAACACTTTCTCTGCAGAGTCCCAAAACAGGCGTTTTCAGCCCATTACCGGCATATGGAAGAAACAGCAGTAAGCACAGGGAAATATCTGCTTCTAAATCCAAAACGCAGCTATCTAACAGAACGGTTGTCAATGTGTGCACTCAACTTCCAGAGTTAAACCCGTGTGTGGATTCAGCAGTCTGCAAACACTTTCTCTGCAGAGTCCCAAAACAGGCGTTTTCAGCCCATTACCGGCATATGGAAGAAACAGCAGTAAGCACAGGGAAATATCTGCTTCTAAATCCAAAACGCAGCTATCTAACAGAACGGTTGTCAATGCGTGCACTCAACTTCCAGAGTTAAACCCGGGTGTGGATTCAGCAGTCTGCAAACTCTTTCTCTGCAGAGTCCCAAAACAGGCGTTTTCAGCCCATTACCGGCATATGGAAGAAACAGCAGTAAGCCCAGGGAAATATCTGCTTCTAAATCCAAAACGCAGCTATCTAACAGAACGGTTGTCAATGTGTGCACTCAACTTCCAGAGTTAAACCCGTGTGTGGATTCAGCAGTCTGCAAACACTTTCTCTGCAGAGTCCCCAAACAGGCGTTTTCAGCCCATTACCGGCATATGGAAGAAACAGCAGTAAGCACAGGGAAATATCTGCTTCTAAATCCAAAACGCAGCTATCTAACAGAACGGTTGTCAATGTGTGCACTCAACTTCCAGAGTTAAACCCGTGTGTGGATTCAGCAGTCTGCAAACACTTTCTCTGCAGAGTCCCAAAAACAGGCGTTTTCAGCCCATTACCGGCATATGGAAGAAACAGCAGTAAGCCCAGGGAAATATCTGCTTCTAAATCCAAAACGCAGCTATCTAGCAGAACGGTTGTCAATGTGTGCACTCAACTTCCAGAGTTAAACCCGTGTGTGGATTCAGCAGTCTGCAAACACTTTCTCTGCAGAGTCCCAAAACAGGCGTTTTCAGCCCATTACCGGCATATGGAAGAAACAGCAGTAAGCACAGGGAAATATCTGCTTCTAAATCCAAAACGCAGCTATCTAGCAGAACGGTTGTCAATGTGTGCACTCAACTTCCAGAGTTAAACCCGTGTGTGTATTCAGCAGTCTGCAAACACTTTCTCTGCAGAGTCCCAAAACAGGCGTTTTCAGCCCATTACCGGCATATGGAAGAAACAGCAGTAAGCACAGGGAAATATCTGCTTCTAAATCCAAAACGCAGCTATCTAACAGAACGGTTGTCAATGTGTGCACTCAACTTCCAGAGTTAAACCCGTGTGTGGATTCAGCAGTCTGCAAACACTTTCTCTGCAGAGTCCCAAAACAGGCGTTTTCAGCCCATTACCGGCATATGGAAGAAACAGCAGTAAGCCCAGGGAAATATCTGCTTCTAAATCCAAAACGCAGCTATCTAACAGAACGGTTGTCAATGTGTGCACTCAACTTCCAGAGTTAAACCCGTGTGTGGATTCAGCAGTCTGCAAACACTTTCTCTGCAGAGTCCCCTAACAGGCGTTTTCAGCCCATTACCGGCCTATGGAAGAAACAGCAGTAAGCACAGGGAAATATCTGCTTCTAAATCCAAAACGCAGCTATCTAACAGAACGGTTGTCAATGTGTGCACTCAACTTCCAGAGTTAAACCCGTGTGTGGATTCAGCAGTCTGCAAACACTTTCTCTGCAGAGTCCCAAAACAGGCGTTTTCAGCCCATTACCGGCATATGGAAGAAACAGCAGTAAGCCCAGGGAAATATCTGCTTCTAAATCCAAAACGCAGCTATCTAACAGAACGGTTGTCAATGTGTGCACTCAACTTCCAGAGTTCAACCCGTGTGTGGATTCAGCAGTCTGCAAACACTTTCTCTGCAGAGTCCCCAAACAGGCGTTTTCAGCCCATTACCGGCATATGGAAGAAACAGCAGTAAGCCCAGGGAAATAATCTGCTTCTAAATCCAAAACGCAGCTATCTAACAGAACGGTTGTCAATGTGTGCACTCAACTTCCAGAGTTAAACCCGTGTGTGGATTCAGCAGTCTGCAAACACTTTCTCTGCAGAGTCCCAAAACAGGCGTTTTCAGCCCATTACCGGCATATGGAAGAAACAGCAGTAAGCACAGGGAAATATCTGCTTCTAAATCCAAAACGCAGCTATCTAACAGAACGGTTGTCAATGTGTGCACTCAACTTCCAGAGTTAAACCCGGGTGTGGATTCAGCAGTCTGCAAACTCTTTCTCTGCAGAGTCCCAAAACAGGCGTTTTCAGCCCATTACCGGCATATGGAAGAAACAGCAGTAAGCACAGGGAAATATCTGCTTCTAAATCCAAAACGCAACTATCTAACAGAACGGTTGTCAATGTGTGCACTCAACTTCCAGAGTTAAACCCGTGTGTGGATTCAGCAGTCTGCAAACACTTTCTCTGCAGAGTCCCAAAACAGGCGTTTTCAGCCCATTACCGGCATATGGAAGAAACAGCAGTAAGCACAGGGAAATATCTGCTTCTAAATCCAAAACGCAGCTATCTATCAGAACGGTTGTCAATGTGTGCACTCAACTTCCAGAGTTAAACCCGTGTGTGGATTCAGCAGTCTGCAAACACTTTCTCTGCAGAGTCCCCCAAAAAGGCGTTTTCAGCCCATTACCGGCATATGGAAGAAACAGCAGTAAGCACAGGGAAATATCTGCTTCTAAATCCAAAACGCAGCTATCTAACAGAACGGTTGTCAATGTGTGCACTCAACTTCCAGAGTTAAACCCGTGTGTGGATTCAGCAGTCTGCAAACACTTTCTCTGCAGAGTCCCAAAACAGGCGTTTTCAGCCCATTACCGGCATATGGAAGAAACAGCAGTAAGCCCAGGGAAATATCTGCTTCTAAATCCAAAACGCAGCTATCTAACAGAACGGTTGTCAATGTGTGCACTCAACTTCCAGAGTTAAACCCGTGTGTGGATTCAGCAGTCTGCAAACACTTTCTCTGCAGAGTCCCCAAAACAGGCGTTTTCAGCCCATTACCGGCATATGGAAGAAACAGCAGTAAGCACAGGGAAATATCTGCTTCTAAATCCCAAAACGCAGCTATCTAACAGAACGGTTGTCAATGTGTGCACTCAACTTCCAGAGTTAAACCCGGGTGTGGATTCAGCAGTCTGCAAACACTTTCTCTGCAGAGTCCCCAAAACAGGCGTTTTCAGCCCATTACCGGCATATGGAAGAAACAGCAGTAAGCACAGGGAAATATCTGCTTCTAAATCCAAAACGCAGCTATCTAACAGAACGGTTGTCAATGTGTGCACTCAACTTCCAGAGTTAAACCCGTGTGTGGATTCAGCAGTCTGCAAACACTTTCTCTGCAGAGTCCCCAAACAGGCGTTTTCAGCCCATTACCGGCATATAACAGCAGTAAGCACAGGGAAATATCTGCTTCTAAATCCAAAACGCAGCTATCTAACAGAACGGTTGTCAATGTGTGCACTCAACTTCCAGAGTTAAACCCGTGTGTGGATTCAGCAGTCTGCAAACACTTTCTCTGCAGAGTCCCCAAACAGGCGTTTTCAGCCCGTTACCGGCATATGGAAGAAACAGCAGTAAGCACAGGGAAATATCTGCTTCTAAATCCAAAACCCAGCTATCTAACAGAACGGTTGTCAATGTGTGCACTCAACTTCCAGAGTTAAACCCGTGTGTGGATTCAGCAGTCTGCAAACACTTTCTCTGCAGAGTCCCAAAACAGGCGTTTTCAGCCCATTACCGGCATATGGAAGAAACAGCAGTAAGCACAGGGAAATATCTGCTTCTAAATCCAAAACGCAGCTATCTAGCAGAACGGTTGTCAATGTGTGCACTCAACTTCCAGAGTTAAACCCGTGTGTGGATTCAGCAGTCTGCAAACACTTTCTCTGCAGAGTCCCAAAACAGGCGTTTTCAGCCCATTACCGGCATATGGAAGAAACAGCAGTAAGCACAGGGAAATATCTGCTTCTAAATCCAAAACGCAGCTATCCAACAGAACGGTTGTCAATGTGTGCACTCAACTTCCAGAGTTAAACCCGTGTGTGGATTCAGCAGTCTGCAAACACTTTCTCTGCAGAGTCCCAAAACAGGCGTTTTCAGCCCATTACCGGCATATGGAAGAAACAGCAGTAAGCACAGGGAAATATCTGCTTCTAAATCCAAAACCCAGCTATCTAACAGAACGGTTGTCAATGTGTCCACTCAACTTCCAGAGTTAAACCCGTGTGTGGATTCAGCAGTCTGCAAACACTTTCTCTGCAGAGTCCCAAAACAGGCGTTTTCAGCCCATTACCGGCATATGGAAGAAACAGCAGTAAGCCCAGGGAAATATCTGCTTCTAAATCCAAAACGCAGCTATCTAGCAGAACGGTTGTCAATGTGTGCACTCAACTTCCAGAGTTAAACCCGTGTGTGGATTCAGCAGTCTGCAAACACTTTCTCTGCAGAGTCCCCAAACAGGCGTTTTCAGCCCATTACCGGCATATGGAAGAAACAGCAGTAAGCACAGGGAAATATCTGCTTCTAAATCCAAAACGCAGCTATCTAACAGAACGGTTGTCAATGTGTGCACTCAACTTCCAGAGTTAAACCCGTGTGTGGATTCAGCAGTCTGCAAACACTTTCTCTGCAGAGTCCCCATACAGGCGTTTTCAGCCCATTACCGGCATATGGAAGAAACAGCAGTAAGCAGAGGGAAATATCTGCTTCTAAATCCAAAACGCAGCTATCTAACAGAACGGTTGTCAATGTGTGCACTCAACTTCCAGAGTTAAACCCGTGTGTGTATTCAGCAGTCTGCAAACACTTTCTCTGCAGAGTCCCAAAACAGGCGTTTTCAGCCCATTACCGGCATATGGAAGAAACAGCAGTAAGCGCAGGGAAATATCTGCTTCTAAATCCAAAACGCAGCTATCTAACAGAACGGTTTTCAATGTGTGCACTCAACTTCAAGAGTTAAACCCGTGTGTGGATTCAGCAGTCTGCAAACACTTTCTCTGCAGAGTCCCCAAACAGGCGTTTTCAGCCCATTACCGGCATATGGAAGAAACAGCAGTAAGCCCAGGGAAATATCTGCTTCTAAATCCAAAACGCAGCTATCTAACAGAACGGTTGTCAATGTGTGCACTCAACTTCCAGAGTTAAACCCGTGTGTGGATTCAGCAGTCTGCAAACACTTTCTCTGCAGAGTCCCAAAACAGGCGTTTTCAGCCCATTACCTGCATATGGAAGAAACAGCAGTAAGCCCAGGGAAATATCTGCTTCTAAATCCAAAACGCAGCTATCTAACAGAACGGTTGTCAATGTGTGCACTCAACTTCCAGAGTTAAACCCGTGTGTGGATTCAGCAGTCTGCAAACACTTTCTCTGCAGAGTCCCAAAACAGGCGTTTTCAGCCCATTACCGGCATATGGAAGAAACAGCAGTAAGCCCAGGGAAATATCTGCTTCTAAATCCAAAACGCAGCTATCTAACAGAACGGTTGTCAATGTGTGCACTCAACTTCCAGAGTTAAACCCGTGTGTGGATTCAGCAGTCTGCAAACACTTTCTCTGCAGAGTCCCAAAACAGGCGTTTTCAGCCCTTTACCCGGCATATGGAAGAAACAGCAGTAAGCACAGGGAAATATCTGCTTCTAAATCCAAAACGCAGCTTTCTAACAGAACGGTTGTCAATGTGTGCACTCAACTTCCAGAGTTAAACCCGTGTGTGGATTCAGCAGTCTGCAAACACTTTCTCTGCAGAGTCCCAAAACAGGCGTTTTCAGCCCATTACCGGCATATGGAAGAAACAGCAGTAAGCCCAGGGAAATATCTGCTTCTAAATCCAAAACGCAGCTATCTAGCAGAACGGTTGTCAATGTGTGCACTCAACTTCCAGAGTTAAACCCGTGTGTGGATTCAGCAGTCTGCAAACACTTTCTCTGCAGAGTCCCCAAACAGGCGTTTTCAGCCCATTACCGGCATATGGAAGAAACAGCAGTAAGCCCAGGGAAATATCTGCTTCTAAATCCAAAACGCAGCTATCTAACAGAACGGTTGTCAATGTGTGCACTCAACTTCCAGAGTTAAACCCGTGTGTGGATTCAGCAGTCTGCAAACACTTTCTCTGCAGAGTCCCAAAACAGGCGTTTTCAGCCCATTACCGGCATATGGAAGAACGAGCAGTAAGCCCAGGGAAATATCTGCTTCTAAATCCAAAACGCAGCTATCTAACAGAACGGTTGACAATGTGTGCACTCAACTTCCAGAGTTAAACCCGTGTGTGTATTCAGCAGTCTGCAAACACTTTCTCTGCAGAGTCCCAAAACAGGCGTTTTCAGCCCATTACCGGCATATGGAAGAAACAGCAGTAAGCACAGGGAAATATCTGCTTCTAAATCCAAAACGCAGCTTTCTAACAGAACGGTTGTCAATGTGTGCACTCAACTTCCAGAGTTAAACCCGTGTGTGGATTCAGCAGTCTGCAAACACTTTCTCTGCAGAGTCCCAAAACAGGCGTTTTCAGCCCATTACCGGCATATGGAAGAAACAGCAGTAAGCCCAGGGAAATATCTGCTTCTAAATCCAAAACGCAGCTATCTAGCAGAACGGTTGTCAATGTGTGCACTCAACTTCCAGAGTTAAAACCGTGTGTGGATTCAGCAGTCTGCAAACACTTTCTCTGCAGAGTCCCCAAACAGGCGTTTTCAGCCCATTACCGGCATATGGAAGAAAGAGCAGTAAGCCCAGGGAAATATCTGCTTCTAAATCCAAAACGCAGCTATCTAACAGAACGGTTGTCAATGTGTGCACTCAACTTCCAGAGTTAAACCCGTGTGTGGATTCAGCAGTCTGCAAACACTTTCTCTGCAGAGTCCCAAAACAGGCGTTTTCAGCCCATTACCGGCATATGGAAGAAACAGCAGTAAGCCCAGGGAAATATCTGCTTCTAAATCCAAAACGCAGCTATCTAACAGAACGGTTGTCAATGTGTGCACTCAACTTCCAGAGTTAAACCCGTGTGTGTATTCAGCAGTCTGCAAACACTTTCTCTGCAGAGTCCCAAAACAGGCGTTTTCAGCCCATTACCGGCATATGGAAGAAACAGCAGTAAGCGCAGGGAAATATCTGCTTCTAAATCCAAAACGCAGCTATCTAACAGAACGGTTGTCAATGTGTGCACTCAACTTCCAGAGTTAAACCCGTGTGTGGATTCAGCAGTCTGCAAACACTTTCTCTGCAGAGTCCCCAAACAGGCGTTTTCAGCCCATTACCGGCATATGGAAGAAACAGCAGTAAGCCCAGGGAAATATCTGCTTCTAAATCCAAAACGCAGCTATCTAACAGAACGGTTGTCAATGTGTGCACTCAACTTCCAGAGTTAAACCCGTGTGTGGATTCAGCAGTCTGCAAACACTTTCTCTGCAGAGTCCCAAAACAGGCGTTTTCAGCCCATTACCGGCATATGGAAGAAACAGCAGTAAGCACAGGGAAATATCTGCTTCTAAATCCAAAACGCAGCTATCTAACAGAACGGTTGTCAATGTGTGCACTCAACTTCCAGAGTTAAACCCGTGTGTGGATTCAGCAGTCTGCAAACTCTTTCTCTGCAGAGTCCCAAAACAGGCGTTTTCAGCCCATTACCGGCATATGGAAGAAACAGCAGTAAGCCCAGGGAAATATCTGCTTCTAAATCCAAAACGCAACTATCTAACAGAACGGTTGTCAATGTGTGCACTCAACTTCCAGAGTTAAACCCGTGTGTGGATTCAGCAGTCTGCAAACACTTTCTCTGCAGAGTCCCCAAAACAGGCGTTTTCAGCCCATTACCGGCATATGGAAGAAACAGCAGTAAGCACAGGGAAATATCTGCTTCTAAATCCAAAACGCAGCTATCTAACAGAGCGGTTGTCAATGTGTGCACTCAACTTCCAGAGTTAAACCCGTGTGTGGATTCAGCAGTCTGCAAACACTTTCTCTGCAGAGTCCCCAAACAGGCGTTTTCAGCCCATTACCGGCATATGGAAGAAACAGCAGTAAGCCCAGGGAAATATCTGCTTCTAAATCCAAAACCCAGCTATCTAACAGAACGGTTGTCAATGTGTGCACTCAACTTCCAGAGTTAAACCCGTGTGTGGATTCAGCAGTCTGCAAACACTTTCTCTGCAGAGTCCCAAAACAGGCGTTTTCAGCCCATTACCGGCATATGGAAGAAACAGCAGTAAGCCCAGGGAAATATCTGCTTCTAAATCCAAAACGCAGCTATCTAACAGAACGGTTGTCAATGTGTGCACTCAACTTCCAGAGTTAAACCCGTGTGTGGATTCAGCAGTCTGCAAACACTTTCTCTGCAGAGTCCCAAAACAGGCGTTTTCAGCCCATTACCGGCATATGGAAGAAACAGCAGTAAGCACAGGGAAATATCTGCTTCTAAATCCAAAACGCAGCTATCTAACAGAACGGTTGTCAATGTGTGCACTCAACTTCCAGAGTTAAACCCGGGTGTGGATTCAGCAGTCTGCAAACACTTTCTCTGCAGAGTCCCAAAACAGGCGTTTTCAGCCCATTACCGGCATATGGAAGAAACAGCAGTAAGCACAGGGAAATATCTGCTTCTAAATCCAAAACGCAGCTATCTAACAGAACGGTTGTCAATGTGTGCACTCAACTTCCAGAGTTAAACCCATGTGTGGATTCAGCAGTCTGCAAACACTTTGCTGCAGAGTCCCAAAACAGGCGTTTTCAGCCCATTACCGGCATATGGAAGAAACAGCAGTAAGCACAGTGAAATATCTGCTTCTAAATCCAAAACGCAGCTATCTAACAGAACGGTTGTCAATGTGTGCACTCAACTTCCAGAGTTAAACCCGTGTGTGGATTCAGCAGTCTGCAAACACTTTCTCTGCAGAGTCCCCAAACAGGCGTTTTCAGCCCGTTACCGGCATATGGAAGAAACAGCAGTAAGCACAGGGAAATATCTGCTTCTAAATCCAAAACGCAGCTATCTAGCAGAACGGTTGTCAATGTGTGCAATCAACTGCCAGAGTTAAACCCGTGTGTGGATTCAGCAGTCTGCAAACACTTTCTCTGCAGAGTCCCCAAACAGGCGTTTTCAGCCCATTACCGGCATATGGAAGAAACAGCAGTAAGCACAGGGAAATATCTGCTTCTAAATCCAAAACGCAGCTATCTAACAGAACGGTTGTCAATGTGTGCACTCAACTTCCAGAGTTAAACCCGTGTGTGGATTCAGCAGTCTGCAAACACTTTCTCTGCAGAGTCCCCAAACAGGCGTTTTCAGCCCATTACCGGCATATGGAAGAAACAGCAGTAAGCACAGGGAAATATCCGCTTCTAAATCCAAAACGCAGCTATCTAACAGAACGGTTGTCAATGTGTGCACTCAACTTCCAGAGTTAAACCCGTGTGTGGATTCAGCAGTCTGCAAACACTTTCTCTGCAGAGTCCCAAAACAGGCGTTTTCAGCCCATTACCGGCATATGGAAGAAACAGCAGTAAGCCCAGGGAAATATCTGCTTCTAAATCCAAAACGCAACTATCTAACAGAACGGTTGTCAATGTGTGCACTCAACTTCCAGAGTTAAACCCGTGTGTGTATTCAGCAGTCTGCAAACACTTTCTCTGCAGAGTCCCAAAACAGGCGTTTTCAGCCCATTACCGGCATATGGAAGAAACAGCAGTAAGCGCAGGGAAATATCTGCTTCTAAATCCAAAACGCAGCTATCTAACAGAACGGTTGTCAATGTGTGCACTCAACTTCAAGAGTTAAACCCGTGTGTGGATTCAGCAGTCTGCAAACACTTTCTCTGCAGAGTCCCCAAACAGGCGTTTTCAGTCCATTATCGGCATATGGAAGAAACAGCAGTAAGCCCAGGGAAATATCTGCTTCTAAATCCAAAACGCAGCTATCTAGCAGAACGGTTGTCAATGTGTGCACTCAACTTCCAGAGTTAAACCCGTGTGTGGATTCAGCAGTCTGCAAACACTTTCTCTGCAGAGTCCCAAAACAGGCGTTTTCAGCCCATTGCCGGCATATGGAAGAAACAGCAGTAAGCACAGGTAAATATCTGCTTCTAAATCCAAAACGCAGCTATCTAACAGAACGGTTGTCAATGTGTGCACTCAACTTCCAGAGTTAAACCCGTGTGTGGATTCAGCAGTCTGCAAACACTTTCTCTGCAGAGTCCCAAAACAGGCGTTTTCAGCCCATTACCGGCATATGGAAGAAACAGCAGTAAGCCCAGGGAAATATCTGCTTCTAAATCCAAAACGCAGCTATCTAACAGAACGGTTGTCAATGTGTGCACTCAACTTCCAGAGTTAAACCCGTGTGTGGATTCAGCAGTCTGCAAACACTTTCTCTGCAGAGTCCCCAAACAGGCGTTTTCAGCCCATTACCGGCATATGGAAGAAACAGCAGTAAGCACAGGGAAATATCTGCTTCTAAATCCAAAACGCAGCTATCTAACAGAACGGTTGTCAATGTGTGCACTCAACTTCCAGAGTTAAACCCGTGTGTGGATTCAGCAGTCTGCAAACACTTTCTCTGCAGAGTCCCAAAACAGGCGTTTTCAGCCCATTACCGGCATATGGAAGAAACAGCAGTAAGCACAGGGAAATATCTGCTTCTAAATCCAAAACGCAGCTATCTAACAGAACGGTTGTCAATGTGTGCACTCAACTTCCAGAGTTAAACCCGTGTGTGGATTCAGCAGTCTGCAAACACTTTCTCTGCAGAGTCCCCAAACAGGCGTTTTCAGCCCATTACCGGCATATGGAAGAAACAGCAGTAAGCACAGGGAAATATCTGCTTCTAAATCCAAAACGCAGCTATCTAACAGAACGGTTGTCAATGTGTGCACTCAACTTCCAGAGTTAAACCCGTTTGTGGATTCAGCAGTCTGCAAACACTTTCTCTGCAGAGTCCCAAAACAGGCGTTTTCAGCCCATTACCGGCATATGGAAGAAACAGCAGTAAGCACAGGGAAATATCTGCTTCTAAATCCAAAACGCAACTATCTAACAGAACGGTTTTCAATGTGTGCACTCAACTTCCAGAGTTAAACCCGTGTGTGGATTCAGCAGTCTGCAAACACTTTCTCTGCAGAGTCCCAAAACAGGCGTTTTCAGCCCATTACCGGCATATGGAAGAAACAGCAGTAAGCACAGGGAAATATCTGCTTCTAAATCCAAAACGCAGCTATCTAACAGAATGGTTGTCAATGTGTGCACTCAACTTCCAGAGTTAAACCCGTGTGTGGATTCAGCAGTCTGCAAACACTTTCTCTGCAGAGTCCCAAAACAGGCGTTTTCAGCCCATTACCGGCATATGGAAGAAACAGCAGTAAGCACAGGGAAATATCTGCTTCTAAATCCAAAACGCAGCTATCTAACAGAACGGTTGTCAATGTGTGCACTCAACTTCCAGAGTTAAACCCGTGTGTGTATTCAGCAGTCTGCAAACACTTTCTCTGCAGAGTCCCCAAACAGGCGTTTTCAGCCCATTACCGGCATATGGAAGAAACAGCAGTAAGCACAGGGAAATATCTGCTTCTAAATCCAAAACGCAGCTATCTAACAGAACGGTTGTCAATGTGTGCACTCAACTTCCAGAGTTAAACCCGTGTGTGGATTCAGCAGTCTGCAAACACTTTCTCTGCAGAGTCCCAAAACAGGCGTTTTCAGCCCATTACCGGCATATGGAAGAAACAGCAGTAAGCACAGGGAAATATCTGCTTCTAAATCCAAAACGCAGCTATCTAACAGAACGGTTGTCAATGTGTGCACTCAACTTCCAGAGTTAAACCCGGGTGTGGATTCAGCAGTCTGCAAACACTTTCTCTGCAGAGTCCCAAAACAGGCGTTTTCAGCCCATTACCGGCATATGGAAGAAACAGCAGTAAGCACAGGGAAATATCTGCTTCTAAATCCAAAACGCAGCTATCTAACAGAACGGTTGTCAATGTGTGCACTCAACTTCCAGAGTTAAACCCGTGTGTGGATTCAGCAGTCTGCAAACACTTTCTCTGCAGAGTCCCCAAACAGGCGTTTTCAGCCCATTACCGGCATATGGAAGAAACAGCAGTAAGCACAGGGAAATATCTGCTTCTAAATCCAAAACGCAGCTATCTAACAGAACGGTTGTCAATGTGTGCACTCAACTTCCAGAGTTAAACCCGTGTGTGGATTCAGCAGTCTGCAAACACTTTCTCTGCAGAGTCCCCAAACAGGCGTTTTCAGCCCGTTACCGGCATATGGAAGAAACAGCAGTAAGCACAGGGAAATATCTGCTTCTAAATCCAAAACGCAGCTATCTAACAGAACGGTTGTCAATGTGTGCACTCAACTTCCAGAGTTAAACCCGTGTGTGGATTCAGCAGTCTGCAAACACTTTCTCTGCAGAGTCCCAAAACAGGCGTTTTCAGCCCATTACCAGCATATGGAAGAAACAGCAGTAAGCACAGGGAAATATCTGCTTCTAAATCCAAAACGCAGCTATCTAGCAGAACGGTTGTCAATGTGTGCACTCAACTTCCAGAGTTAAACCCGTGTGTGGATTCAGCAGTCTGCAAACACTTTCTCTGCAGAGTCCCCAAACAGGCGTTTTCAGCCCATTACCGGCATATGGAAGAAACAGCAGTAAGCACAGGGAAATATCTGCTTCTAAATCCAAAACGCAGCTATCTAACAGAACGGTTGTCAATGTGTGCACTCAACTTCCAGAGTTAAACCCGTGTGTGGATTCAGCAGTCTGCAAACACTTTCTCTGCAGAGTCCCAAAACAGGCGTTTTCAGCCCATTACCGGCATATGGAAGAAACAGCAGTAAGCACAGGGAAATATCTGCTTCTAAATCCAAAACGCAGCTATCTAACAGAACGGTTGTCAATGTGTGCACTCAACTTCCAGAGTTAAACCCGTGTGTGGATTCAGCAGTCTGCAAACACTTTCTCTGCAGAGTCCCCAAACAGGCGTTTTCAGCCCGTTACCGGCATATGGAAGAAACAGCAGTAAGCACAGGGAAATATCTGCTTCTAAATCCAAAACGCAGCTATCTAACAGAACGGTTGTCAATGTGTGCACTCAACTTCCAGAGTTAAACCCGTGTGTGGATTCAGCAGTCTGCAAACACTTTCTCTGCAGAGTCCCAAAACAGGCGTTTTCAGCCCATTACCAGCATATGGAAGAAACAGCAGTAAGCACAGGGAAATATCTGCTTCTAAATCCAAAACGCAGCTATCTAGCAGAACGGTTGTCAATGTGTGCACTCAACTTCCAGAGTTAAACCCGTGTGTGGATTCAGCAGTCTGCAAACACTTTCTCTGCAGAGTCCCCAAACAGGCGTTTTCAGCCCATTACCGGCATATGGAAGAAACAGCAGTAAGCACAGGGAAATATCTGCTTCTAAATCCAAAACGCAGCTATCTAACAGAACGGTTGTCAATGTGTGCACTCAACTTCCAGAGTTAAACCCGTGTGTGGATTCAGCAGTCTGCAAACACTTTCTCTGCAGAGTCCCCAAACAGGCGTTTTCAGCCCATTACCGGCATATGGAAGAAACAGCAGTAAGCACAGGGAAATATCTGCTTCTAAATCCAAAACGCAGCTATCTAACAGAACGGTTGTCAATGTGTGCACTCAACTTCCAGAGTTAAACCCGTGTGTGGATTCAGCAGTCTGCAAACACTTTCTCTGCAGAGTCCCCAAACAGGCGTTTTCAGCCCGTTACCGGCATATGGAAGAAACAGCAGTAAGCACAGGGAAATATCTGCTTCTAAATCCAAAACGCAGCTATCTAACAGAACGGTTGTCAATGTGTGCACTCAACTTCCAGAGTTAAACCCGTGTGTGGATTCAGCAGTCTGCAAACACTTTCTCTGCAGAGTCCCAAAACAGGCGTTTTCAGCCCATTACCAGCATATGGAAGAAACAGCAGTAAGCACAGGGAAATATCTGCTTCTAAATCCAAAACGCAGCTATCTAGCAGAACGGTTGTCAATGTGTGCACTCAACTTCCAGAGTTAAACCCGTGTGTGGATTCAGCAGTCTGCAAACACTTTCTCTGCAGAGTCCCCAAACAGGCGTTTTCAGCCCATTACCGGCATATGGAAGAAACAGCAGTAAGCACAGGGAAATATCTGCTTCTAAATCCAAAACGCAGCTATCTAACAGAACGGTTGTCAATGTGTGCACTCAACTTCCAGAGTTAAACCCGTGTGTGGATTCAGCAGTCTGCAAACACTTTCTCTGCAGAGTCCCAAAACAGGCGTTTTCAGCCCATTACCGGCATATGGAAGAAACAGCAGTAAGCACAGGGAAATATCTGCTTCTAAATCCAAAACGCAGCTATCTAACAGAACGGTTGTCAATGTGTGCACTCAACTTCCAGAGTTAAACCCGTGTGTGTATTCAGCAGTCTGCAAACACTTTCTCTGCAGAGTCCCCAAACAGGCGTTTTCAGCCCATTACCGGCATATGGAAGAAACAGCAGTAAGCACAGGGAAATATCTGCTTCTAAATCCAAAACGCAGCTATCTAACAGAACGGTTGTCAATGTGTGCACTCAACTTCCAGAGTTAAACCCGTGTGTGGATTCAGCAGTCTGCAAACACTTTCTCTGCAGAGTCCCAAAACAGGCGTTTTCAGCCCATTACCGGCATATGGAAGAAACAGCAGTAAGCACAGGGAAATATCTGCTTCTAAATCCAAAACGCAGCTATCTAACAGAACGGTTGTCAATGTGTGCACTCAACTTCCAGAGTTCAACCCGGGTGTGGATTCAGCAGTCTGCAAACACTTTCTCTGCAGAGTCCCCAAACAGGCGTTTTCAGCCCATTACCGGCATATGGAAGAAACAGCAGTAAGCACAGGGAAATATCTGCTTCTAAATCCAAAACGCAGCTATCTAACAGAACGGTTGTCAATGTGTGCACTCAACTTCCAGAGTTAAACCCGTGTGTGGATTCAGGAGTCTGCAAACACTTTCTCTGCAGAGTCCCCAAACAGGCGTTTTCAGCCCATTACCGGCATATGGAAGAAACAGCAGTAAGCACAGGGAAATATCTGCTTCTAAATCCAAAACGCAGCTATCTAACAGAACGGTTGTCAATGTGTGCACTCAACTTCCAGAGTTAAACCCGTGTGTGGATTCAGCAGTCTGCAAACACTTTCTCTGCAGAGTCCCCAAACAGGCGTTTTCAGCCCGTTACCGGCATATGGAAGAAACAGCAGTAAGCACAGGGAAATATCTGCTTCTAAATCCAAAACGCAGCTATCTAACAGAACGGTTGTCAATGTGTGCACTCAACTTCCAGAGTTAAACCCGTGTGTGGATTCAGCAGTCTGCAAACACTTTCTCTGCAGAGTCCCAAAACAGGCGTTTTCAGCCCATTACCAGCATATGGAAGAAACAGCAGTAAGCACAGGGAAATATCTGCTTCTAAATCCAAAACGCAGCTATCTAGCAGAACGGTTGTCAATGTGTGCACTCAACTTCCAGAGTTAAACCCGTGTGTGGATTCAGCAGTCTGCAAACACTTTCTCTGCAGAGTCCCCAAACAGGCGTTTTCAGCCCATTACCGGCATATGGAAGAAACAGCAGTAAGCACAGGGAAATATCTGCTTCTAAATCCAAAACGCAGCTATCTAACAGAACGGTTGTCAATGTGTGCACTCAACTTCCAGAGTTAAACCCGTGTGTGGATTCAGCAGTCTGCAAACACTTTCTCTGCAGAGTCCCCAAACAGGCGTTTTCAGCCCATTACCGGCATATGGAAGAAACAGCAGTAAGCACAGGGAAATATCTGCTTCTAAATCCAAAACGCAGCTATCTAACAGAACGGTTGTCAATGTGTGCACTCAACTTCCAGAGTTAAACCCGTGTGTGGATTCAGCAGTCTGCAAACACTTTCTCTGCAGAGTCCCCAAACAGGCGTTTTCAGCCCATTACCGGCATATGGAAGAAACAGCAGTAAGCACAGGGAAATATCTACTTCTAAATCCAAAACGCAGCTATCTAACAGAACGGTTGTCAATGTGTGCACTCAACTTCCAGAGTTAAACCCGTGTGTGGATTCAGCAGTCTGCAAACACTTTCTCTGCAGAGTCCCAAAACAGGCGTTTTCAGCCCATTACCGGCATATGGAAGAAACAGCAGTAAGCACAGGGAAATATCTGCTTCTAAATCCAAAACGCAGCTATCTAGCAGAACGGTTGTCAATGTGTGCACTCAACTTCCAGAGTTAAACCCGTGTGTGGATTCAGCAGTCTGCAAACACTTTCTCTGCAGAGTCCCCAAACAGGCGTTTTCAGCCCATTACCGGCATATGGAAGAAACAGCAGTAAGCACAGGGAAATATCTGCTTCTAAATCCAAAACGCAGCTATCTAACAGAACGGTTGTCAATGTGTGCACTCAACTTCCAGAGTTAAACCCGTGTGTGGATTCAGCAGTCTGCAAACACTTTCTCTGCAGAGTCCCCAAACAGGCGTTTTCAGCCCATTACCGGCATATGGAAGAAACAGCAGTAAGCACAGGTAAAAATCTGCTTCTAAATCCAAAACGCAGCTATCTAACAGAACGGTTGTCAATGTGTGCACTCAACTTCCAGAGTTAAACCCGTGTGTGGATTCAGCAGTCTGCAAACACTTTCTCTGCAGAGTCCCAAAACAGGCGTTTTCAGCCCATTACCGGCATATGGAAGAAACAGCAGTAAGCACAGGGAAATATCTGCTTCTAAATCCAAAACGAAGCTATCCAACAGAACGGTTGTCAATGTGTGCACTCAACTTCCAGAGTTAAACCCGTGTGTGGATTCAGCAGTCTGCAAACACTTTCTCTGCAGAGTCCCAAAACAGGCGTTTTCAGCCCATTACCGGCATATGGAAGAAACAGCAGTAAGCACAGGGAAATATCTGCTTCTAAATCCAAAACCCAGCTATCTAACAGAACGGTTGTCAATGTGTGCACTCAACTTCCAGAGTTAAACCCGTGTGTGGATTCAGCAGTCTGCAAACACTTTCTCTGCAGAGTCCCAAAACAGGCGTTTTCAGCCCATTACCGGCATATGGAAGAAACAGCAGTAAGCCCAGGGAAATAACTGCTTCTAAATCCAAAACGCAGCTATCTAGCAGAACGGTTGTCAATGTGTGCACTCAACTTCCAGAGTTAAACCCGTGTGTGGATTCAGCAGTCTGCAAACACTTTCTCTGCAGAGTCCCCAAACAGGCGTTTTCAGCCCATTACCGGCATATGGAAGAAACAGCAGTAAGCACTAGGAAATATCTGCTTCTAAATCCAAAACGCAGCTATCTAACAGAACGGTTGTCAATGTGTGCACTCAACTTCCAGAGTTAAACCCGTGTGTGGATTCAGCAGTCTGCAAACACTTTCTCTGCAGAGTCCCCAAACAGGCGTTTTCAGCCCATTACCGGCATATGGAAGAAACAGCAGTAAGCAGAGGGAAATATCTGCTTCTAAATCCAAAACGAAGCTATCTAACAGAACGGTTGTCAATGTGTGCACTCAACTTCCAGAGTTAAACCCGTGTGTGTATTCAGCAGTCTGCAAACACTTTCTCTGCAGAGTCCCAAAACAGGCGTTTTCAGATCATTACCGGCATATGGAAGAAACAGCAGTAAGCGCAGGGAAATATCTGCTTCTAAATCCAAAACGCAGCTATCTAACAGAACGGTTGTCAATGTGTGCACTCAACTTCAAGAGTTAAACCCGTGTGTGGATTCAGCAGTCTGCAAACACTTTCTCTGCAGAGTCCCCAAACAGGCGTTTTCAGCCCGTTACCGGCATATGGAAGAAACAGCAGTAAGCACAGGGAAATATCTGCTTCTAAATCCAAAACGCAGCTATCTAACAGAACGGTTGTCAATGTGTGCACTCAACTTCCAGAGTTAAACCCGTGTGTGGATTCAGCAGTCTGCAAACACTTTCTCTGCAGAGTCCCAAAACAGGCGTTTTCAGCCCATTACCGGCATATGGAAGAAACAGCAGTAAGCCCAGGGAAATATCTGCTTCTAAATCCAAAACGCAGCTATCTAACAGAACGGTTGTCAATGTGTGCACTCAACTTCCAGAGTTAAACCCGTGTGTGGATTCAGCAGTCTGCAAACACTTTCTCTGCAGAGTCCCAAAACAGGCGTTTTCAGCCCATTACCGGCCTATGGAAGAAACAGCAGTAAGCCCAGGGAAATATCTGCTTCTAAATCCAAAACGCAGCTATCTAACAGAACGGTTGTCAATGTGTGCACTCAACTTCCAGAGTTAAACCCGTGTGTGGATTCAGCAGTCTGCAAACCCTTTCTCTGCAGAGTCCCAAAACAGGCGTTTTCAGCCCATTACCGGCATATGGAAGAAACAGCAGTAAGCACAGGGAAATATCTGCTTCTAAATCCAAAACGCAGCTATCTAACAGAACGGTTGTCAATGTGTGCAATCAACTGCCAGAGTTATACCCGTGTGTGGATTCAGCAGTCTGCAAACACTTTCTCTGCAGAGTCCCAAAACAGGCGTTTTCAGCCCATTACCGGCATATGGAAGAAACAGCAGTAAGCCCAGGGAAATATCTGCTTCTAAATCCAAAACGCAGCTATCTAACAGAACGGTTGTCAATGTGTGCAATCAACTGCCAGAGTTATACCCGTGTGTGGATTCAGCAGTCTGCAAACACTTTCTCTGCAGAGTCCCAAAACAGGCGTTTTCAGCCCATTACCGGCATATGGAAGAAACAGCAGTAAGCACAGGGAAATATCTGCTTCTAAATCCAAAACGCAGCTTTCTAACAGAACGGTTGTCAATGTGTGCACTCAACTTCCAGAGTTAAACCCGTGTGTGGATTCAGCAGTCTGCAAACACTTTCTCTGCAGAGTCCCAAAACAGGCGTTTTCAGCCCATTACCGGCATATGGAAGAAACAGCAGTAAGCCCAGGGAAATATCTGCTTCTAAATCCAAAACGCAGCTATCTAACAGAACGGTTGTCAATGTGTGCACTCAACTTCCAGAGTTAAACCCGTGTGTGGATTCAGCAGTCTGCAAACACTTTCTCTGCAGAGTCCCAAAACAGGCGTTTTCAGCCCATTACCGGCATATGGAAGAAACAGCAGTAAGCCCAGGGAAATATCTGCTTCTAAATCCAAAACGCAGCTATCTAACAGAACGGTTGTCAATGTGTGCACTCAACTTCCAGAGTTAAACCCGTGTGTGGATTCAGCAGTCTGCAAACACTTTCTCTGCAGAGTCCCAAAACAGGCGTTTTCAGCCCATTACCGGCATATGGAAGAAACAGCAGTAAGCACAGGGAAATATCTGCTTCTAAATCCAAAACGCAGCTATCTAACAGAACGGTTGTCAATGTGTGCAATCAACTGCCAGAGTTATACCCGTGTGTGGATTCAGCAGTCTGCAAACACTTTCTCTGCAGAGTCCCAAAACAGGCGTTTTCAGCCCATTACCGGCATATGGAAGAAACAGCAGTAAGCACAGGGAAATATCTGCTTCTAAATCCAAAACGCAGCTATCTAACAGAACGGTTGTCAATGTGTGCAATCAACTGCCAGAGTTATACCCGTGTGTGGATTCAGCAGTCTGCAAACACTTTCTCTGCAGAGTCCCAAAACAGGCGTTTTCAGCCCATTACCGGCATATGGAAGAAACAGCAGTAAGCACAGGGAAATATCTGCTTCTAAATCCAAAACGCAGCTTTCTAAAAGAACGGTTGTCAATGTGTGCACTCAACTTCCAGAGTTAAACCCGTGTGTGGATTCAGCAGTCTGCAAACACTTTCTCTGCAGAGTCCCAAAACAGGCGTTTTCAGCCCATTACCGGCATATGGAAGAAACAGCAGTAAGCCCAGGGAAATATCTGCTTCTAAATCCAAAACGCAGCTATCTAGCAGAACGGTTGTCAATGTGTGCACTCAACTTCCAGAGTTAAACCCGTGTGTGGATTCAGCAGTCCGCAAACACTTTCTCTGCAGAGTCCCCAAACAGGCGTTTTCAGCCCATTACCGGCATATGGAAGAAACAGCAGTAAGCACAGGGAAATATCTGCTTCTAAATCCAAAACGCAGCTATCTAACAGAACGGTTGTCAATGTGTGCACTCAACTTCCAGAGTTAAACCCGTGTGTGGATTCAGCAGTCTGCAAACACTTTCTCTGCAGAGTCCCAAAACAGGCGTTTTCAGCCCATTACCGGCATATGGAAGAAACAGCAGTAAGCCCAGGGAAATATCTGCTTCTAAATCCAAAACGCAACTATCTAACAGAACGGTTGTCAATGTGTGCACTCAACTTCCAGAGTTAAACCCGTGTGTGTATTCAGCAGTCTGCAAACACTTTCTCTGCAGAGTCCCAAAACAGGCGTTTTCAGCCCATTACCGGCATATGGAAGAAACAGCAGTAAGCACAGGGAAATATCTGCTTCTAAATCCAAAACGCAGCTATCTAACAGAACGGTTGTCAATGTGTGCACTCAACTTCCAGAGTTAAACCCGTGTGTGGATTCAGCAGTCTGCAAACACTTTCTCTGCAGAGTCCCCAAACAGGCGTTTTCAGCCCATTATCGGCATATGGAAGAAACAGCAGTAAGCACAGGGAAATATCTGCTTCTAAATCCAAAACGCAGCTATCTAGCAGAACGGTTGTCAATGTGTGCACTCAACTTCCAGAGTTAAACCCGTGTGTGGATTCAGCAGTCTGCAAACACTTTCTCTGCAGAGTCCCAAAACAGGCGTTTTCAGCCCATTACCGGCATATGGAAGAAACAGCAGTAAGCACAGGGAAATATCTGCTTCTAAATCCAAAACGCAGGTATCCAACAGAACGGTTGTCAATGTGTGCACTCAACTTCCAGAGTTAAACCCGTGTGTGGATTCAGCAGTCTGCAAACACTTTCTCTGCAGAGTCCCAAAACAGGCGTTTTCAGCCCATTACCGGCATATGGAAGAAACAGCAGTAAGCACAGGGAAATATCTGCTTCTAAATCCAAAACGCAGCTATCTAACAGAACGGTTGTCAATGTGTGCACTCAACTTCCAGAGTTAAACCCGTGTGTGGATTCAGCAGTCTGCAAACACTTTCTCTGCAGAGTCCCAAAACAGGCGTTTTCAGCCCATTACCGGCATATGGAAGAAACAGCAGTAAGCACAGGGAAATATCTGCTTCTAAATCCAAAACGCAGCTATCTAGCAGAACGGTTGTCAATGTGTGCACTCAACTTCCAGAGTTAAACCCGTGTGTGGATTCAGCAGTCTGCAAACACTTTCTCTGCAGAGTCCCCAAACAGGCGTTTTGAGCCCATTACCGGCATATGGAAGAAACAGCAGTAAGCACAGGGAAATATCTGCTTCTAAATCCAAAACGCAGCTATCTAACAGAACGGTTGTCAATGTGTGCACTCAACTTCCAGAGTTAAACCCGTGTGTGGATTCAGCAGTCTGCAAACACTTTCTCTGCAGAGTCCCCAAACAGGCGTTTTCAGCCCATTACCGGCATATCGAAGAAACAGCAGTAAGCAGAGGGAAATATCTGCTTCTAATCCAAAACGCAGCTATCTAACAGAACGGTTGTCAATGTGTGCACTCAACTTCCAGAGTTAAACCCGTGTGTGTATTCAGCAGTCTGCAAACACTTTCTCTGCAGAGTCCCAAAACAGGCGTTTTCAGCCCATTACCGGCATATGGAAGAAACAGCAGTAAGCGCAGGGAAATATCTGCTTCTAAATCCAAAACGCAGCTATCTACCAGAACGGTTGTCAATGTGTGCACTCAACTTCCAGAGTTAAACCCGTGTGTGGATTCAGCAGTCTGCAAACACTTTCTCTGCAGAGTCCCCAAACAGGCGTTTTCAGCCCATTACCGGCATATGGAAGAAACAGCAGTAAGCACAGGGAAATATCTGCTTCTAAATCCAAAACGCAGCTATCTAACAGAACGGTTGTCAATGTGTGCACTCAACTTCCAGAGTTAAACCCGTGTGTGGATTCAGCAGTCTGCAAACACTTTCTCTGCAGAGTCCCAAAACAGGCGTTTTCAGCCCATTACCGGCATATGGAAGAAACAGCAGTAAGCCCAGGGAAATATCTGCTTCTAAATCCAAAACGCAGCTATCTAACAGAACGGTTGTCAATGTGTGCACTCAACTTCCAGAGTTAAACCCGTGTGTGGATTCAGCAGTCTGCAAACACTTTCTCTGCAGAGTCCCCAAACAGGCATTTTCAGCCCATTACCGGCATATGGAAGAAACAGCAGTAAGCACAGGGAAATATCTACTTCTAAATCCAAAACGCAGCTATCTAACAGAACGGTTGTCAATGTGTGCACTCAACTTCCAGAGTTAAACCCGTGTGTGGATTCAGCAGTCTGCAAACACTTTCTCTGCAGAGTCCCAAAACAGGCGTTTTCAGCCCATTACCGGCATATGGAAGAAACAGCAGTAAGCACAGGGAAATATCTGCTTCTAAATCCAAAACGCAGCTATCTAGCAGAACGGTTGTCAATGTGTGCACTCAACTTCCAGAGTTAAACCCGTGTGTGGATTCAGCAGTCTGCAAACACTTTCTCTGCAGAGTCCCCAAACAGGCGTTTTCAGCCCATTACCGGCATATGGAAGAAACAGCAGTAAGCACAGGGAAATATCTGCTTCTAAATCCAAAACGCAGCTATCTAACAGAACGGTTGTCAATGTGTGCACTCAACTTCCAGAGTTAAACCCGTGTGTGGATTCAGCAGTCTGCAAACACTTTCTCTGCAGAGTCCCCAAACAGGCGTTTTCAGCCCATTACCGGCATATGGAAGAAACAGCAGTAAGCACAGGTAAAAATCTGCTTCTAAATCCAAAACGCAGCTATCTAACAGAACGGTTGTCAATGTGTGCGCTCAACTTCCAGAGTTAAACCCGTGTGTGGATTCAGCAGTCTGCAAACACTTTCTCTGCAGAGTCCCAAAACAGGCGTTTTCAGCCCATTACCGGCATATGGAAGAAACAGCAGTAAGCACAGGGAAATATCTGCTTCTAAATCCAAAACGAAGCTATCCAACAGAACGGTTGTCAATGTGTGCACTCAACTTCCAGAGTTAAACCCGTGTGTGGATTCAGCAGTCTGCAAACACTTTCTCTGCAGAGTCCCAAAACAGGCGTTTTCAGCCCATTACCGGCATATGGAAGAAACAGCAGTAAGCACAGGGAAATATCTGCTTCTAAATCCAAAACCCAGCTATCTAACAGAACGGTTGTCAATGTGTGCACTCAACTTCCAGAGTTAAACCCGTGTGTGGATTCAGCAGTCTGCAAACACTTTCTCTGCAGAGTCCCAAAACAGGCGTTTTCAGCCCATTACCGGCATATGGAAGAAACAGCAGTAAGCCCAGGGAAATATCTGCTTCTAAATCCAAAACGCAGCTATCTAGCAGAACGGTTGTCAATGTGTGCACTCAACTTCCAGAGTTAAACCCGTGTGTGGATTCAGCAGTCTGCAAACACTTTCTCTGCAGAGTCCCCCAACAGGCGTTTTCAGCCCATTACCGGCATATGGAAGAAACAGCAGTAAGCACAGGGAATTATCTGCTTCTAAATCCAAAACGCAGCTATCTAACAGAACGGTTGTCAATGTGTGCACTCAACTTCCAGAGTTAAACCCGTGTGTGGATTCAGCAGTCTGCAAACACTTTCTCTGCAGAGTCCCCAAACAGGCGTTTTCAGCCCATTACCGGCATATGGAAGAAACAGCAGTAAGCAGAGGGAAATATCTGCTTCTAAATCCAAAACGAAGCTATCTAACAGAACGGTTGTCAATGTGTGCACTCAACTTCCAGAGTTAAACCCGTGTGTGTATTCAGCAGTCTGCAAACACTTTCTCTGCAGAGTCCCAAAACAGGCGTTTTCAGATCATTACCGGCATATGGAAGAAACAGCAGTAAGCGCAGGGAAATATCTGCTTCTAAATCCAAAACGCAGCTATCTAACAGAACGGTTGTCAATGTGTGCACTCAACTTCAAGAGTTAAACCCGTGTGTGGATTCAGCAGTCTGCAAACACTTTCTCTGCAGAGTCCCCAAACAGGCGTTTTCAGCCCGTTACCGGCATATGGAAGAAACAGCAGTAAGCACAGGGAAATATCTGCTTCTAAATCCAAAACGCAGCTATCTAACAGAACGGTTGTCAATGTGTGCACTCAACTTCCAGAGTTAAACCCGTGTGTGGATTCAGCAGTCTGCAAACACTTTCTCTGCAGAGTCCCAAAACAGGCGTTTTCAGCCCATTACCGGCATATGGAAGAAACAGCAGTAAGCCCAGGGAAATATCTGCTTCTAAATCCAAAACGCAGCTATCTAACAGAACGGTTGTCAATGTGTGCACTCAACTTCCAGAGTTAAACCCGTGTGTGGATTCAGCAGTCTGCAAACACTTTCTCTGCAGAGTCCCAAAACAGGCGTTTTCAGCCCATTACCGGCATATGGAAGAAACAGCAGTAAGCACAGGGAAATATCTGCTTCTAAATCCAAAACGCAGCTATCTAACAGAACGGTTGTCAATGTGTGCAATCAACTGCCAGAGTTATACCCGTGTGTGGATTCAGCAGTCTGCAAACACTTTCTCTGCAGAGTCCCAAAACAGGCGTTTTCAGCCCATTACCGGCATATGGAAGAAACAGCAGTAAGCACAGGGAAATATCTGCTTCTAAATCCAAAACGCAGCTATCTAACAGAACGGTTGTCAATGTGTGCAATCAACTGCCAGAGTTATACCCGTGTGTGGATTCAGCAGTCTGCAAACACTTTCTCTGCAGAGTCCCAAAACAGGCGTTTTCAGCCCATTACCGGCATATGGAAGAAACAGCAGTAAGCACAGGGAAATATCTGCTTCTAAATCCAAAACGCAGCTTTCTAACAGAACGGTTGTCAATGTGTGCACTCAACTTCCAGAGTTAAACCCGTGTGTGGATTCAGCAGTCTGCAAACACTTTCTCTGCAGAGTCCCCAAACAGGCGTTTTCAGCCCATTACCGGCATATGGAAGAAACAGCAGTAAGCAGAGGGAAATATCTGCTTCTAAATCCAAAACGAAGCTATCTAACAGAACGGTTGTCAATGTGTGCACTCAACTTCCAGAGTTAAACCCGTGTGTGTATTCAGCAGTCTGCAAACACTTTCTCTGCAGAGTCCCAAAACAGGCGTTTTCAGATCATTACCGGCATATGGAAGAAACAGCAGTAAGCGCAGGGAAATATCTGCTTCTAAATCCAAAACGCAGCTATCTAACAGAACGGTTGTCAATGTGTGCACTCAACTTCAAGAGTTAAACCCGTGTGTGGATTCAGCAGTCTGCAAACACTTTCTCTGCAGAGTCCCCAAACAGGCGTTTTCAGCCCGTTACCGGCATATGGAAGAAACAGCAGTAAGCACAGGGAAATATCTGCTTCTAAATCCAAAACGCAGCTATCTAACAGAACGGTTGTCAATGTGTGCACTCAACTTCCAGAGTTAAACCCGTGTGTGGATTCAGCAGTCTGCAAACACTTTCTCTGCAGAGTCCCAAAACAGGCGTTTTCAGCCCATTACCGGCATATGGAAGAAACAGCAGTAAGCACAGGGAAATATCTGCTTCTAAATCCAAAACGCAGCTATCTAACAGAACGGTTGTCAATGTGTGCACTCAACTTCCAGAGTTAAACCCGTGTGTGGATTCAGCAGTCTGCAAACACTTTCTCTGCAGAGTCCCCAAACAGGCGTTTTCAGCCCATTACCGGCATATGGAAGAAACAGCAGTAAGCACAGGGAAATATCTGCTTCTAAATCCAAAACGCAGCTATCTAACAGAACGGTTGTCAATGTGTGCAATCAACTGCCAGAGTTATACCCGTGTGTGGATTCAGCAGTCTGCAAACACTTTCTCTGCAGAGTCCCAAAACAGGCGTTTTCAGCCCATTACCGGCATATGGAAGAAACAGCAGTAAGCACAGGGAAATATCTGCTTCTAAATCCAAAACGCAGCTATCTAACAGAACGGTTGTCAATGTGTGCAATCAACTGCCAGAGTTATACCCGTGTGTGGATTCAGCAGTCTGCAAACACTTTCTCTGCAGAGTCCCAAAACAGGCGTTTTCAGCCCATTACCGGCATATGGAAGAAACAGCAGTAAGCACAGGGAAATATCTGCTTCTAAATCCAAAACGCAGCTTTCTAACAGAACGGTTGTCAATGTGTGCACTCAACTTCCAGAGTTAAACCCGTGTGTGGATTCAGCAGTCTGCAAACACTTTCTCTGCAGAGTCCCAAAACAGGCGTTTTCAGCCCATTACCGGCATATGGAAGAAACAGCAGTAAGCCCAGGGAAATATCTGCTTCTAAATCCAAAACGCAGCTATCTAGCAGAACGGTTGTCAATGTGTGCACTCAACTTCCAGAGTTAAACCCGTGTGTGGATTCAGCAGTCCGCAAACACTTTCTCTGCAGAGTCCCCAAACAGGCGTTTTCAGCCCATTACCGGCATATGGAAGAAACAGCAGTAAGCACAGGGAAATATCTGCTTCTAAATCCAAAACGCAGCTATCTAACAGAACGGTTGTCAATGTGTGCACTCAACTTCCAGAGTTAAACCCGTGTGTGGATTCAGCAGTCTGCAAACACTTTCTCTGCAGAGTCCCAAAACAGGCGTTTTCAGCCCATTACCGGCATATGGAAGAAACAGCAGTAAGCCCAGGGAAATATCTGCTTCTAAATCCAAAACGCAGCTATCTAGCAGAACGGTTGTCAATGTGTGCACTCAACTTCCAGAGTTAAACCCGTGTGTGGATTCAGCAGTCCGCAAACACTTTCTCTGCAGAGTCCCCAAACAGGCGTTTTCAGCCCATTACCGGCATATGGAAGAAACAGCAGTAAGCACAGGGAAATATCTGCTTCTAAATCCAAAACGCAGCTATCTAACAGAACGGTTGTCAATGTGTGCACTCAACTTCCAGAGTTAAACCCGTGTGTGGATTCAGCAGTCTGCAAACACTTTCTCTGCAGAGTCCCAAAACAGGCGTTTTCAGCCCATTACCGGCATATGGAAGAAACAGCAGTAAGCCCAGGGAAATATCTGCTTCTAAATCCAAAACGCAACTATCTAACAGAACGGTTGTCAATGTGTGCACTCAACTTCCAGAGTTAAACCCGTGTGTGTATTCAGCAGTCTGCAAACACTTTCTCTGCAGAGTCCCAAAACAGGCGTTTTCAGCCCATTACCGGCATATGGAAGAAACAGCAGTAAGCACAGGGAAATATCTGCTTCTAAATCCAAAACGAAGCTATCCAACAGAACGGTTGTCAATGTGTGCACTCAACTTCCAGAGTTAAACCCGTGTGTGGATTCAGCAGTCTGCAAACACTTTCTCTGCAGAGTCCCAAAACAGGCGTTTTCAGCCCATTACCGGCATATGGAAGAAACAGCAGTAAGCACAGGGAAATATCTGCTTCTAAATCCAAAACCCAGCTATCTAACAGAACGGTTGTCAATGTGTGCACTCAACTTCCAGAGTTAAACCCGTGTGTGGATTCAGCAGTCTGCAAACACTTTCTCTGCAGAGTCCCAAAACAGGCGTTTTCAGCCCATTACCGGCATATGGAAGAAACAGCAGTAAGCCCAGGGAAATATCTGCTTCTAAATCCAAAACGCAGCTATCTAGCAGAACGGTTGTCAATGTGTGCACTCAACTTCCAGAGTTAAACCCGTGTGTGGATTCAGCAGTCTGCAAACACTTTCTCTGCAGAGTCCCCCAACAGGCGTTTTCAGCCCATTACCGGCATATGGAAGAAACAGCAGTAAGCACAGGGAATTATCTGCTTCTAAATCCAAAACGCAGCTATCTAACAGAACGGTTGTCAATGTGTGCACTCAACTTCCAGAGTTAAACCCGTGTGTGGATTCAGCAGTCTGCAAACACTTTCTCTGCAGAGTCCCCAAACAGGCGTTTTCAGCCCATTACCGGCATATGGAAGAAACAGCAGTAAGCAGAGGGAAATATCTGCTTCTAAATCCAAAACGAAGCTATCTAACAGAACGGTTGTCAATGTGTGCACTCAACTTCCAGAGTTAAACCCGTGTGTGTATTCAGCAGTCTGCAAACACTTTCTCTGCAGAGTCCCAAAACAGGCGTTTTCAGATCATTACCGGCATATGGAAGAAACAGCAGTAAGCGCAGGGAAATATCTGCTTCTAAATCCAAAACGCAGCTATCTAACAGAACGGTTGTCAATGTGTGCACTCAACTTCAAGAGTTAAACCCGTGTGTGGATTCAGCAGTCTGCAAACACTTTCTCTGCAGAGTCCCCAAACAGGCGTTTTCAGCCCGTTACCGGCATATGGAAGAAACAGCAGTAAGCACAGGGAAATATCTGCTTCTAAATCCAAAACGCAGCTATCTAACAGAACGGTTGTCAATGTGTGCACTCAACTTCCAGAGTTAAACCCGTGTGTGGATTCAGCAGTCTGCAAACACTTTCTCTGCAGAGTCCCAAAACAGGCGTTTTCAGCCCATTACCGGCATATGGAAGAAACAGCAGTAAGCCCAGGGAAATATCTGCTTCTAAATCCAAAACGCAGCTATCTAACAGAACGGTTGTCAATGTGTGCACTCAACTTCCAGAGTTAAACCCGTGTGTGGATTCAGCAGTCTGCAAACACTTTCTCTGCAGAGTCCCAAAACAGGCGTTTTCAGCCCATTACCGGCATATGGAAGAAACAGCAGTAAGCACAGGGAAATATCTGCTTCTAAATCCAAAACGCAGCTATCTAACAGAACGGTTGTCAATGTGTGCAATCAACTGCCAGAGTTATACCCGTGTGTGGATTCAGCAGTCTGCAAACACTTTCTCTGCAGAGTCCCAAAACAGGCGTTTTCAGCCCATTACCGGCATATGGAAGAAACAGCAGTAAGCACAGGGAAATATCTGCTTCTAAATCCAAAACGCAGCTATCTAACAGAACGGTTGTCAATGTGTGCAATCAACTGCCAGAGTTATACCCGTGTGTGGATTCAGCAGTCTGCAAACACTTTCTCTGCAGAGTCCCAAAACAGGCGTTTTCAGCCCATTACCGGCATATGGAAGAAACAGCAGTAAGCACAGGGAAATATCTGCTTCTAAATCCAAAACGCAGCTTTCTAACAGAACGGTTGTCAATGTGTGCACTCAACTTCCAGAGTTAAACCCGTGTGTGGATTCAGCAGTCTGCAAACACTTTCTCTGCAGAGTCCCAAAACAGGCGTTTTCAGCCCATTACCGGCATATGGAAGAAACAGCAGTAAGCCCAGGGAAATATCTGCTTCTAAATCCAAAACGCAGCTATCTAGCAGAACGGTTGTCAATGTGTGCACTCAACTTCCAGAGTTAAACCCGTGTGTGGATTCAGCAGTCCGCAAACACTTTCTCTGCAGAGTCCCCAAACAGGCGTTTTCAGCCCATTACCGGCATATGGAAGAAACAGCAGTAAGCACAGGGAAATATCTGCTTCTAAATCCAAAACGCAGCTATCTAACAGAACGGTTGTCAATGTGTGCACTCAACTTCCAGAGTTAAACCCGTGTGTGGATTCAGCAGTCTGCAAACACTTTCTCTGCAGAGTCCCAAAACAGGCGTTTTCAGCCCATTACCGGCATATGGAAGAAACAGCAGTAAGCCCAGGGAAATATCTGCTTCTAAATCCAAAACGCAGCTATCTAGCAGAACGGTTGTCAATGTGTGCACTCAACTTCCAGAGTTAAACCCGTGTGTGGATTCAGCAGTCCGCAAACACTTTCTCTGCAGAGTCCCCAAACAGGCGTTTTCAGCCCATTACCGGCATATGGAAGAAACAGCAGTAAGCACAGGGAAATATCTGCTTCTAAATCCAAAACGCAGCTATCTAACAGAACGGTTGTCAATGTGTGCACTCAACTTCCAGAGTTAAACCCGTGTGTGGATTCAGCAGTCTGCAAACACTTTCTCTGCAGAGTCCCAAAACAGGCGTTTTCAGCCCATTACCGGCATATGGAAGAAACAGCAGTAAGCCCAGGGAAATATCTGCTTCTAAATCCAAAACGCAACTATCTAACAGAACGGTTGTCAATGTGTGCACTCAACTTCCAGAGTTAAACCCGTGTGTGTATTCAGCAGTCTGCAAACACTTTCTCTGCAGAGTCCCAAAACAGGCGTTTTCAGCCCATTACCGGCATATGGAAGAAACAGCAGTAAGCACAGGGAAATATCTGCTTCTAAATCCAAAACGCAGCTATCTAGCAGAACGGTTGTCAATGTGTGCACTCAACTTCCAGAGTTAAACCCGTGTGTGGATTCAGCAGTCTGCAAACACTTTCTCTGCAGAGTCCCAAAACAGGCGTTTTCAGCCCATTACCGGCATATGGAAGAAACAGCAGTAAGCACAGGGAAATATCTGCTTCTAAATCCAAAACGCAGGTATCCAACAGAACGGTTGTCAATGTGTGCACTCAACTTCCAGAGTTAAACCCGTGTGTGGATTCAGCAGTCTGCAAACACTTTCTCTGCAGAGTCCCAAAACAGGCGTTTTCAGCCCATTACCGGCATATGGAAGAAACAGCAGTAAGCACAGGGAAATATCTGCTTCTAAATCCAAAACGCAGCTATCTAACAGAACGGTTGTCAATGTGTGCAATCAACTGCCAGAGTTATACCCGTGTGTGGATTCAGCAGTCTGCAAACACTTTCTCTGCAGAGTCCCAAAACAGGCGTTTTCAGCCCATTACCGGCATATGGAAGAAACAGCAGTAAGCACAGGGAAATATCTGCTTCTAAATCCAAAACGCAGCTATCTAACAGAACGGTTGTCAATGTGTGCAATCAACTGCCAGAGTTATACCCGTGTGTGGATTCAGCAGTCTGCAAACACTTTCTCTGCAGAGTCCCAAAACAGGCGTTTTCAGCCCATTACCGGCATATGGAAGAAACAGCAGTAAGCACAGGGAAATATCTGCTTCTAAATCCAAAACGCAGCTTTCTAACAGAACGGTTGTCAATGTGTGCACTCAACTTCCAGAGTTAAACCCGTGTGTGGATTCAGCAGTCTGCAAACACTTTCTCTGCAGAGTCCCAAAACAGGCGTTTTCAGCCCATTACCGGCATATGGAAGAAACAGCAGTAAGCCCAGGGAAATATCTGCTTCTAAATCCAAAACGCAGCTATCTAGCAGAACGGTTGTCAATGTGTGCACTCAACTTCCAGAGTTAAACCCGTGTGTGGATTCAGCAGTCCGCAAACACTTTCTCTGCAGAGTCCCCAAACAGGCGTTTTCAGCCCATTACCGGCATATGGAAGAAACAGCAGTAAGCACAGGGAAATATCTGCTTCTAAATCCAAAACGCAGCTATCTAACAGAACGGTTGTCAATGTGTGCACTCAACTTCCAGAGTTAAACCCGTGTGTGGATTCAGCAGTCTGCAAACACTTTCTCTGCAGAGTCCCAAAACAGGCGTTTTCAGCCCATTACCGGCATATGGAAGAAACAGCAGTAAGCCCAGGGAAATATCTGCTTCTAAATCCAAAACGCAGCTATCTAGCAGAACGGTTGTCAATGTGTGCACTCAACTTCCAGAGTTAAACCCGTGTGTGGATTCAGCAGTCCGCAAACACTTTCTCTGCAGAGTCCCCAAACAGGCGTTTTCAGCCCATTACCGGCATATGGAAGAAACAGCAGTAAGCACAGGGAAATATCTGCTTCTAAATCCAAAACGCAGCTATCTAACAGAACGGTTGTCAATGTGTGCACTCAACTTCCAGAGTTAAACCCGTGTGTGGATTCAGCAGTCTGCAAACACTTTCTCTGCAGAGTCCCAAAACAGGCGTTTTCAGCCCATTACCGGCATATGGAAGAAACAGCAGTAAGCCCAGGGAAATATCTGCTTCTAAATCCAAAACGCAACTATCTAACAGAACGGTTGTCAATGTGTGCACTCAACTTCCAGAGTTAAACCCGTGTGTGTATTCAGCAGTCTGCAAACACTTTCTCTGCAGAGTCCCAAAACAGGCGTTTTCAGCCCATTACCGGCATATGGAAGAAACAGCAGTAAGCACAGGGAAATATCTGCTTCTAAATCCAAAACGAAGCTATCCAACAGAACGGTTGTCAATGTGTGCACTCAACTTCCAGAGTTAAACCCGTGTGTGGATTCAGCAGTCTGCAAACACTTTCTCTGCAGAGTCCCAAAACAGGCGTTTTCAGCCCATTACCGGCATATGGAAGAAACAGCAGTAAGCACAGGGAAATATCTGCTTCTAAATCCAAAACCCAGCTATCTAACAGAACGGTTGTCAATGTGTGCACTCAACTTCCAGAGTTAAACCCGTGTGTGGATTCAGCAGTCTGCAAACACTTTCTCTGCAGAGTCCCAAAACAGGCGTTTTCAGCCCATTACCGGCATATGGAAGAAACAGCAGTAAGCCCAGGGAAATATCTGCTTCTAAATCCAAAACGCAGCTATCTAGCAGAACGGTTGTCAATGTGTGCACTCAACTTCCAGAGTTAAACCCGTGTGTGGATTCAGCAGTCTGCAAACACTTTCTCTGCAGAGTCCCCCAACAGGCGTTTTCAGCCCATTACCGGCATATGGAAGAAACAGCAGTAAGCACAGGGAATTATCTGCTTCTAAATCCAAAACGCAGCTATCTAACAGAACGGTTGTCAATGTGTGCACTCAACTTCCAGAGTTAAACCCGTGTGTGGATTCAGCAGTCTGCAAACACTTTCTCTGCAGAGTCCCCAAACAGGCGTTTTCAGCCCATTACCGGCATATGGAAGAAACAGCAGTAAGCAGAGGGAAATATCTGCTTCTAAATCCAAAACGAAGCTATCTAACAGAACGGTTGTCAATGTGTGCACTCAACTTCCAGAGTTAAACCCGTGTGTGTATTCAGCAGTCTGCAAACACTTTCTCTGCAGAGTCCCAAAACAGGCGTTTTCAGATCATTACCGGCATATGGAAGAAACAGCAGTAAGCGCAGGGAAATATCTGCTTCTAAATCCAAAACGCAGCTATCTAACAGAACGGTTGTCAATGTGTGCACTCAACTTCAAGAGTTAAACCCGTGTGTGGATTCAGCAGTCTGCAAACACTTTCTCTGCAGAGTCCCCAAACAGGCGTTTTCAGCCCGTTACCGGCATATGGAAGAAACAGCAGTAAGCACAGGGAAATATCTGCTTCTAAATCCAAAACGCAGCTATCTAACAGAACGGTTGTCAATGTGTGCACTCAACTTCCAGAGTTAAACCCGTGTGTGGATTCAGCAGTCTGCAAACACTTTCTCTGCAGAGTCCCAAAACAGGCGTTTTCAGCCCATTACCGGCATATGGAAGAAACAGCAGTAAGCCCAGGGAAATATCTGCTTCTAAATCCAAAACGCAGCTATCTAACAGAACGGTTGTCAATGTGTGCACTCAACTTCCAGAGTTAAACCCGTGTGTGGATTCAGCAGTCTGCAAACACTTTCTCTGCAGAGTCCCAAAACAGGCGTTTTCAGCCCATTACTGGCATATGGAAGAAACAGCAGTAAGCACAGGGAAATATCTGCTTCTAAATCCAAAACGCAGCTATCTAACAGAACGGTTGTCAATGTGTGCAATCAACTGCCAGAGTTATACCCGTGTGTGGATTCAGCAGTCTGCAAACACTTTCTCTGCAGAGTCCCAAAACAGGCGTTTTCAGCCCATTACCGGCATATGGAAGAAACAGCAGTAAGCACAGGGAAATATCTGCTTCTAAATCCAAAACGCAGCTATCTAACAGAACGGTTGTCAATGTGTGCAATCAACTGCCAGAGTTATACCCGTGTGTGGATTCAGCAGTCTGCAAACACTTTCTCTGCAGAGTCCCAAAACAGGCGTTTTCAGCCCATTACCGGCATATGGAAGAAACAGCAGTAAGCACAGGGAAATATCTGCTTCTAAATCCAAAACGCAGCTTTCTAACAGAACGGTTGTCAATGTGTGCACTCAACTTCCAGAGTTAAACCCGTGTGTGGATTCAGCAGTCTGCAAACACTTTCTCTGCAGAGTCCCAAAACAGGCGTTTTCAGCCCATTACCGGCATATGGAAGAAACAGCAGTAAGCCCAGGGAAATATCTGCTTCTAAATCCAAAACGCAGCTATCTAGCAGAACGGTTGTCAATGTGTGCACTCAACTTCCAGAGTTAAACCCGTGTGTGGATTCAGCAGTCCGCAAACACTTTCTCTGCAGAGTCCCCAAACAGGCGTTTTCAGCCCATTACCGGCATATGGAAGAAACAGCAGTAAGCACAGGGAAATATCTGCTTCTAAATCCAAAACGCAGCTATCTAACAGAACGGTTGTCAATGTGTGCACTCAACTTCCAGAGTTAAACCCGTGTGTGGATTCAGCAGTCTGCAAACACTTTCTCTGCAGAGTCCCAAAACAGGCGTTTTCAGCCCATTACCGGCATATGGAAGAAACAGCAGTAAGCCCAGGGAAATATCTGCTTCTAAATCCAAAACGCAGCTATCTAGCAGAACGGTTGTCAATGTGTGCACTCAACTTCCAGAGTTAAACCCGTGTGTGGATTCAGCAGTCCGCAAACACTTTCTCTGCAGAGTCCCCAAACAGGCGTTTTCAGCCCATTACCGGCATATGGAAGAAACAGCAGTAAGCACAGGGAAATATCTGCTTCTAAATCCAAAACGCAGCTATCTAACAGAACGGTTGTCAATGTGTGCACTCAACTTCCAGAGTTAAACCCGTGTGTGGATTCAGCAGTCTGCAAACACTTTCTCTGCAGAGTCCCAAAACAGGCGTTTTCAGCCCATTACCGGCATATGGAAGAAACAGCAGTAAGCCCAGGGAAATATCTGCTTCTAAATCCAAAACGCAACTATCTAACAGAACGGTTGTCAATGTGTGCACTCAACTTCCAGAGTTAAACCCGTGTGTGTATTCAGCAGTCTGCAAACACTTTCTCTGCAGAGTCCCAAAACAGGCGTTTTCAGCCCATTACCGGCATATGGAAGAAACAGCAGTAAGCACAGGGAAATATCTGCTTCTAAATCCAAAACGCAGCTATCTAGCAGAACGGTTGTCAATGTGTGCACTCAACTTCCAGAGTTAAACCCGTGTGTGGATTCAGCAGTCTGCAAACACTTTCTCTGCAGAGTCCCAAAACAGGCGTTTTCAGCCCATTACCGGCATATGGAAGAAACAGCAGTAAGCACAGGGAAATATCTGCTTCTAAATCCAAAACGCAGGTATCCAACAGAACGGTTGTCAATGTGTGCACTCAACTTCCAGAGTTAAACCCGTGTGTGGATTCAGCAGTCTGCAAACACTTTCTCTGCAGAGTCCCAAAACAGGCGTTTTCAGCCCATTACCGGCATATGGAAGAAACAGCAGTAAGCACAGGGAAATATCTGCTTCTAAATCCAAAACGCAGCTATCTAACAGAACGGTTGTCAATGTGTGCACTCAACTTCCAGAGTTAAACCCGTGTGTGGATTCAGCAGTCTGCAAACACTTTCTCTGCAGAGTCCCAAAACAGGCGTTTTCAGCCCATTACCGGCATATGGAAGAAACAGCAGTAAGCACAGGGAAATATCTGCTTCTAAATCCAAAACGCAGCTATCTAGCAGAACGGTTGTCAATGTGTGCACTCAACTTCCAGAGTTAAACCCGTGTGTGGATTCAGCAGTCTGCAAACACTTTCTCTGCAGAGTCCCCAAACAGGCGTTTTGAGCCCATTACCGGCATATGGAAGAAACAGCAGTAAGCACAGGGAAATATCTGCTTCTAAATCCAAAACGCAGCTATCTAACAGAACGGTTGTCAATGTGTGCACTCAACTTCCAGAGTTAAACCCGTGTGTGGATTCAGCAGTCTGCAAACACTTTCTCTGCAGAGTCCCCAAACAGGCGTTTTCAGCCCATTACCGGCATATCGAAGAAACAGCAGTAAGCAGAGGGAAATATCTGCTTCTAAATCCAAAACGCAGCTATCTAACAGAACGGTTGTCAATGTGTGCACTCAACTTCCAGAGTTAAACCCGTGTGTGTATTCAGCAGTCTGCAAACACTTTCTCTGCAGAGTCCCAAAACAGGCGTTTTCAGCCCATTACCGGCATATGGAAGAAACAGCAGTAAGCGCAGGGAAATATCTGCTTCTAAATCCAAAACGCAGCTATCTAACAGAACGGTTGTCAATGTGTGCACTCAACTTCCAGAGTTAAACCCGTGTGTGGATTCAGCAGTCTGCAAACACTTTCTCTGCAGAGTCCCCAAACAGGCGTTTTCAGCCCATTACCGGCATATGGAAGAAACAGCAGTAAGCCCAGGGAAATATCTGCTTCTAAATCCAAAACGCAGCTATCTAACAGAACGGTTGTCAATGTGTGCACTCAACTTCCAGAGTTAAACCCGTGTGTGGATTCAGCAGTCTGCAAACACTTTCTCTGCAGAGTCCCAAAACAGGCGTTTTCAGCCCATTACCGGCATATGGAAGAAACAGCAGTAAGCCCAGGGAAATATCTGCTTCTAAATCCAAAACGCAGCTATCTAACAGAACGGTTGTCAATGTGTGCACTCAACTTCCAGAGTTAAACCCGTGTGTGGATTCAGCAGTCTGCAAACACTTTCTCTGCAGAGTCCCAAAACAGGCGTTTTCAGCCCATTACCGGCATATGGAAGAAACAGCAGTAAGCCCAGGGAAATATCTGCTTCTAAATCCAAAACGCAGCTATCTAACAGAACGGTTGTCAATGTGTGCACTCAACTTCCAGAGTTAAACCCGTGTGTGGATTCAGCAGTCTGCAAACACTTTCTCTGCAGAGTCCCAAAACAGGCGTTTTCAGCCCATTACCGGCATATGGAAGAAACAGCAGTAAGCCCAGGGAAATATCTGCTTCTAAATCCAAAACGCAGCTTTCTAACAGAACGGTTGTCAATGTGTGCACTCAACTTCCAGAGTTAAACCCGTGTGTGGATTCAGCAGTCTGCAAACACTTTCTCTGCAGAGTCCCAAAACAGGCGTTTTCAGCCCATTACCGGCATATGGAAGAAACAGCAGTAAGCCCAGGGAAATATCTGCTTCTAAATCCAAAACGCAGCTATCTAGCAGAACGGTTGTCAATGTGTGCACTCAACTTCCAGAGTTAAACCCGTGTGTGGATTCAGCAGTCTGCAAACACTTTCTCTGCAGAGTCCCCAAACAGGCGTTTTCAGCCCATTACCGGCATATGGAAGCAACAGCAGTAAGCACAGGGAAATATCTGCTTCTAAATCCAAAACGCAGCTATCTAACAGAACGGTTGTCAATGTGTGCACTCAACTTCCAGAGTTAAACCCGTGTGTGGATTCAGCAGTCTGCAAACACTTTCTCTGCAGAGTCCCAAAACAGCCGTTTTCAGCCCATTACCGGCATATGGAAGAAACAGCAGTAAGCGCAGGGAAATATCTGCTTCTAAATCCAAAACGCAGCTATCTAACAGAACGGTTGTCAATGTGTGCACTCAACTTCAAGAGTTAAACCCGTGTGTGGATTCAGCAGTCTGCAAACACTTTCTCTGCAGAGTCCCCAAACAGGCGTTTTCAGCCCATTACCGGCATATGGAAGAAACAGCAGTAAGCACAGGGAAATATCTGCTTCTAAATCCAAAACGCAGCTATCTAACAGAACGGTTGTCAATGTGTGCACTCAACTTCCAGAGTTAAACCCGTGTGTGGATTCAGCAGTCTGCAAACACTTTCTCTGCAGAGTCCCAAAACAGGCGTTTTCAGCCCATTACCGGCATATGGAAGAAACAGCAGTAAGCCCAGGGAAATATCTGCTTCTAAATCCAAAACGCAGCTATCTAACAGAACGGTTGTCAATGTGTGCACTCAAGTTCAAGAGTTAAACCCGTGTGTGGATTCAGCAGTCTGCAAACACTTTCTCTGCAGAGTCCCAAAACAGGCGTTTTCAGCCCATTACCGGCATATGGAAGAAACAGCAGTAAGCACAGGGAAATATCTGCTTCTAAATCCAAAACGCAGCTATCTAACAGAACGGTTGTCAATGTGTGCAATCAACTGCCAGAGTTATACCCGTGTGTGGATTCAGCAGTCTGCAAACACTTTCTCTGCAGAGTCCCAAAACAGGCGTTTTCAGCCCATTACCGGCATATGGAAGAAACAGCAGTAAGCACAGGGAAATATCTGCTTCTAAATCCAAAACGCAGCTTTCTAACAGAACGGTTGTCAATGTGTGCACTCAACTTCCAGAGTTAAACCCGTGTGTGGATTCAGCAGTCTGCAAACACTTTCTCTGCAGAGTCCCAAAACAGGCGTTTTCAGCCCATTACCGGCATATGGAAGAAACAGCAGTAAGCCCAGGGAAATATCTGCTTCTAAATCCAAAACGCAGCTATCTAGCAGAACGGTTGTCAATGTGTGCACTCAACTTCCAGAGTTAAACCCGGGTGTGGATTCAGCAGTCTGCAAACACTTTCTCTGCAGAGTCCCCAAACAGGCGTTTTCAGCCCATTACCGGCATATGGAAGAAACAGCAGTAAGCACAGGGAAATATCTGCTTCTAAATCCAAAACGCAGCTATCTAACAGAACGGTTGTCAATGTGTGCACTCAACTTCCAGAGTTAAACCCGTGTGTGGATTCAGCAGTCTGCAAACACTTTCTCTGCAGAGTCCCAAAACAGGCGTTTTCAGCCCATTACCGGCATATGGAAGAAACAGCAGTAAGCCCAGGGAAATATCTGCTTCTAAATCCAAAACGCAACTATCTAACAGAACGGTTGTCAATGTGTGCACTCAACTTCCAGAGTTAAACCCGTGTGTGTATTCAGCAGTCTGCAAACACTTTCTCTGCAGAGTCCCAAAACAGGCGTTTTCAGCCCATTACCGGCATATGGAAGAAACAGCAGTAAGCACAGGGAAATATCTGCTTCTAAATCCAAAACGCAGCTATCTAGCAGAACGGTTGTCAATGTGTGCACTCAACTTCCAGAGTTAAACCCGTGTGTGGATTCAGCAGTCTGCAAACACTTTCTCTGCAGAGTCCCAAAACAGGCGTTTTCAGCCCATTACCGGCATATGGAAGAAACAGCAGTAAGCACAGGGAAATATCTGCTTCTAAATCCAAAACGCAGGTATCCAACAGAACGGTTGTCAATGTGTGCACTCAACTTCCAGAGTTAAACCCGTGTGTGGATTCAGCAGTCTGCAAACACTTTCTCTGCAGAGTCCCAAAACAGGCGTTTTCAGCCCATTACCGGCATATGGAAGAAACAGCAGTAAGCACAGGGAAATATCTGCTTCTAAATCCAAAACGCAGCTATCTAACAGAACGGTTGTCAATGTGTGCACTCAACTTCCAGAGTTAAACCCGTGTGTGGATTCAGCAGTCTGCAAACACTTTCTCTGCAGAGTCCCAAAACAGGCGTTTTCAGCCCATTACCGGCATATGGAAGAAACAGCAGTAAGCACAGGGAAATATCTGCTTCTAAATCCAAAACGCAGCTATCTAGCAGAACGGTTGTCAATGTGTGCACTCAACTTCCAGAGTTAAACCCGTGTGTGGATTCAGCAGTCTGCAAACACTTTCTCTGCAGAGTCCCCAAACAGGCGTTTTGAGCCCATTACCGGCATATGGAAGAAACAGCAGTAAGCACAGGGAAATATCTGCTTCTAAATCCAAAACGCAGCTATCTAACAGAACGGTTGTCAATGTGTGCACTCAACTTCCAGAGTTAAACCCGTGTGTGGATTCAGCAGTCTGCAAACACTTTCTCTGCAGAGTCCCCAAACAGGCGTTTTCAGCCCATTACCGGCATATCGAAGAAACAGCAGTAAGCAGAGGGAAATATCTGCTTCTAAATCCAAAACGCAGCTATCTAACAGAACGGTTGTCAATGTGTGCACTCAACTTCCAGAGTTAAACCCGTGTGTGTATTCAGCAGTCTGCAAACACTTTCTCTGCAGAGTCCCAAAACAGGCGTTTTCAGCCCATTACCGGCATATGGAAGAAACAGCAGTAAGCGCAGGGAAATATCTGCTTCTAAATCCAAAACGCAGCTATCTAACAGAACGGTTGTCAATGTGTGCACTCAACTTCCAGAGTTAAACCCGTGTGTGGATTCAGCAGTCTGCAAACACTTTCTCTGCAGAGTCCCCAAACAGGCGTTTTCAGCCCATTACCGGCATATGGAAGAAACAGCAGTAAGCCCAGGGAAATATCTGCTTCTAAATCCAAAACGCAGCTATCTAACAGAACGGTTGTCAATGTGTGCACTCAACTTCCAGAGTTAAACCCGTGTGTGGATTCAGCAGTCTGCAAACACTTTCTCTGCAGAGTCCCAAAACAGGCGTTTTCAGCCCATTACCGGCATATGGAAGAAACAGCAGTAAGCCCAGGGAAATATCTGCTTCTAAATCCAAAACGCAGCTATCTAACAGAACGGTTGTCAATGTGTGCACTCAACTTCCAGAGTTAAACCCGTGTGTGGATTCAGCAGTCTGCAAACACTTTCTCTGCAGAGTCCCAAAACAGGCGTTTTCAGCCCATTACCGGCATATGGAAGAAACAGCAGTAAGCCCAGGGAAATATCTGCTTCTAAATCCAAAACGCAGCTATCTAACAGAACGGTTGTCAATGTGTGCACTCAACTTCCAGAGTTAAACCCGTGTGTGGATTCAGCAGTCTGCAAACACTTTCTCTGCAGAGTCCCAAAACAGGCGTTTTCAGCCCATTACCGGCATATGGAAGAAACAGCAGTAAGCCCAGGGAAATATCTGCTTCTAAATCCAAAACGCAGCTTTCTAACAGAACGGTTGTCAATGTGTGCACTCAACTTCCAGAGTTAAACCCGTGTGTGGATTCAGCAGTCTGCAAACACTTTCTCTGCAGAGTCCCAAAACAGGCGTTTTCAGCCCATTACCGGCATATGGAAGAAACAGCAGTAAGCCCAGGGAAATATCTGCTTCTAAATCCAAAACGCAGCTATCTAGCAGAACGGTTGTCAATGTGTGCACTCAACTTCCAGAGTTAAACCCGTGTGTGGATTCAGCAGTCTGCAAACACTTTCTCTGCAGAGTCCCCAAACAGGCGTTTTCAGCCCATTACCGGCATATGGAAGCAACAGCAGTAAGCACAGGGAAATATCTGCTTCTAAATCCAAAACGCAGCTATCTAACAGAACGGTTGTCAATGTGTGCACTCAACTTCCAGAGTTAAACCCGTGTGTGGATTCAGCAGTCTGCAAACACTTTCTCTGCAGAGTCCCAAAACAGCCGTTTTCAGCCCATTACCGGCATATGGAAGAAACAGCAGTAAGCGCAGGGAAATATCTGCTTCTAAATCCAAAACGCAGCTATCTAACAGAACGGTTGTCAATGTGTGCACTCAACTTCAAGAGTTAAACCCGTGTGTGGATTCAGCAGTCTGCAAACACTTTCTCTGCAGAGTCCCCAAACAGGCGTTTTCAGCCCATTACCGGCATATGGAAGAAACAGCAGTAAGCACAGGGAAATATCTGCTTCTAAATCCAAAACGCAGCTATCTAACAGAACGGTTGTCAATGTGTGCACTCAACTTCCAGAGTTAAACCCGTGTGTGGATTCAGCAGTCTGCAAACACTTTCTCTGCAGAGTCCCAAAACAGGCGTTTTCAGCCCATTACCGGCATATGGAAGAAACAGCAGTAAGCCCAGGGAAATATCTGCTTCTAAATCCAAAACGCAGCTATCTAACAGAACGGTTGTCAATGTGTGCACTCAAGTTCAAGAGTTAAACCCGTGTGTGGATTCAGCAGTCTGCAAACACTTTCTCTGCAGAGTCCCAAAACAGGCGTTTTCAGCCCATTACCGGCATATGGAAGAAACAGCAGTAAGCACAGGGAAATATCTGCTTCTAAATCCAAAACGCAGCTATCTAACAGAACGGTTGTCAATGTGTGCAATCAACTGCCAGAGTTATACCCGTGTGTGGATTCAGCAGTCTGCAAACACTTTCTCTGCAGAGTCCCAAAACAGGCGTTTTCAGCCCATTACCGGCATATGGAAGAAACAGCAGTAAGCACAGGGAAATATCTGCTTCTAAATCCAAAACGCAGCTTTCTAACAGAACGGTTGTCAATGTGTGCACTCAACTTCCAGAGTTAAACCCGTGTGTGGATTCAGCAGTCTGCAAACACTTTCTCTGCAGAGTCCCAAAACAGGCGTTTTCAGCCCATTACCGGCATATGGAAGAAACAGCAGTAAGCCCAGGGAAATATCTGCTTCTAAATCCAAAACGCAGCTATCTAGCAGAACGGTTGTCAATGTGTGCACTCAACTTCCAGAGTTAAACCCGGGTGTGGATTCAGCAGTCTGCAAACACTTTCTCTGCAGAGTCCCCAAACAGGCGTTTTCAGCCCATTACCGGCATATGGAAGAAACAGCAGTAAGCACAGGGAAATATCTGCTTCTAAATCCAAAACGCAGCTATCTAACAGAACGGTTGTCAATGTGTGCACTCAACTTCCAGAGTTAAACCCGTGTGTGGATTCAGCAGTCTGCAAACACTTTCTCTGCAGAGTCCCAAAACAGGCGTTTTCAGCCCATTACCGGCATATGGAAGAAACAGCAGTAAGCCCAGGGAAATATCTGCTTCTAAATCCAAAACGCAACTATCTAACAGAACGGTTGTCAATGTGTGCACTCAACTTCCAGAGTTAAACCCGTGTGTGTATTCAGCAGTCTGCAAACACTTTCTCTGCAGAGTCCCAAAACAGGCGTTTTCAGCCCATTACCGGCATATGGAAGAAACAGCAGTAAGCACAGGGAAATATCTGCTTCTAAATCCAAAACGCAGCTATCTAACAGAACGGGTGTCAATGTGTGCACTCAACTTCCAGAGTTAAACCCGTGTGTGGATTCAGCAGTCTGCAAACACTTTCTCTGCAGAGTCCCCAAACAGGCGTTTTCAGCCCATTATCGGCATATGGAAGAAACAGCAGTAAGCCCAGGGAAATATCTGCTTCTAAATCCAAAACGCAGCTATCTAGCAGAACGGTTGTCAATGTGTGCACTCAACTTCCAGAGTTAAACCCGTGTGTGGATTCAGCAGTCTGCAAACACTTTCTCTGCAGATGCCCAAAACAGGCGTTTTCAGCCCATTACCGGCATATGGAAGAAACAGCAGTAAGCACAGGGAAATATCTGCTTCTAAATCCAAAACGCAGGTATCCAACAGAACGGTTGTCAATGTGTGCACTCAACTTCCAGAGTTAAACCCGTGTGTGGATTCAGCAGTCTGCAAACACTTTCTCTGCAGAGTCCCAAAACAGGCGTTTTCAGCCCATTACCGGCATATGGAAGAAACAGCAGTAAGCACAGGGAAATATCTGCTTCTAAATCCAAAACCCAGCTATCTAACAGAACGGTTGTCAATGTGTGCACTCAACTTCCAGAGTTAAACCCGTGTGTGGATTCAGCAGTCTGCAAACACTTTCTCTGCAGAGTCCCAAAACAGGCGTTTTCAGCCCATTACCGGCATATGGAAGAAACAGCAGTAAGCCCAGGGAAATATCTGCTTCTAAATCCAAAACGCAGCTATCTAGCAGAACGGTTGTCAATGTGTGCACTCAACTTCCAGAGTTAAACCCGTGTGTGGATTCAGCAGTCTGCAAACACTTTCTCTGCAGAGTCCCCAAACAGGCGTTTTCAGCCCATTACCGGCATATGGAAGAAACAGCAGTAAGCACAGGGAAATATCTGCTTCTAAATCCAAAACGCAGCTATCTAACAGAACGGTTGTCAATGTGTGCACTCAACTTCCAGAGTTAAACCCGTGTGTGGATTCAGCAGTCTGCAAACACTTTCTCTGCAGAGTCCCCAAACAGGCGTTTTCAGCCCATTACCGGCATATCGAAGAAACAGCAGTAAGCAGAGGGAAATATCTGATTCTAAATCCAAAACGCAGCTATCTAACAGAACGGTTGTCAATGTGTGCACTCAACTTCCAGAGTTAAACCCGTGTGTGTATTCAGCAGTCTGCAAACACTTTCTCTGCAGAGTCCCAAAACAGGCGTTTTCAGCCCATTACCGGCATATGGAAGAAACAGCAGTAAGCGCAGGGAAATATCTGCTTCTAAATCCAAAACGCAGCTATCTAGCAGAACGGTTGTCAATGTGTGCACTCAACTTCCAGAGTTAAACCCGTGTGTGGATTCAGCAGTCTGCAAACACTTTCTCTGCAGAGTCCCAAAACAGGCGTTTTCAGCCCATTACCGGCATATGGAAGAAACAGCAGTAAGCCCAGGGAAATATCTGCTTCTAAATCCAAAACGCAGCTATCTAACAGAACGGTTGTCAATGTGTGCACTCAACTTCCAGAGTTAAACCCGTGTGTGGATTCAGCAGTCTGCAAACACTTTCTCTGCAGAGTCCCAAAACAGGCGTTTTCAGCCCATTACCAGCATATGGAAGAAACAGCAGTAAGCCCAGGGAAATATCTGCTTCTAAATCCAAAACGCAGCTATCTAACAGAACGGTTGTCAATGTGTGCACTCAACTTCCAGAGTTAAACCCGTGTGTGGATTCAGCAGTCTGCAAACACTTTCTCTGCAGAGTCCCAAAACAGGCGTTTTCAGCCCATTACCGGCATATGGAAGAAACAGCAGTAAGCACAGGGAAATATCTGCTTCTAAATCCAAAACGCAGCTATCTAACAGAACGGTTGTCAATGTGTGCACTCAACTTCCAGAGTTAAACCCGTGTGTGGATTCAGCAGTCTGCAAACACTTTCTCTGCAGAGTCCCAAAACAGGCGTTTTCAGCCCATTACCGGCATATGGAAGAAACAGCAGTAAGCCCAGGGAAATATCTGCTTCTAAATCCAAAACGCAGCTTTCTAACAGAACGGTTGTCAATGTGTGCACTCAACTTCCAGAGTTAAACCCGTGTGTGGATTCAGCAGTCTGCAAACACTTTCTCTGCAGAGTCCCAAAACAGGCGTTTTCAGCCCATTACCGGCATATGGAAGAAACAGCAGTAAGCCCAGGGAAATATCTGCTTCTAAATCCAAAACGCAGCTATCTAGCAGAACGGTTGTCAATGTGTGCACTCAACTTCCAGAGTTAAACCCGTGTGTGGATTCAGCAGTCTGCAAACACTTTCTCTGCAGAGTCCCCAAACAGGCGTTTTCAGCCCATTACCGGCATATGGAAGAAACAGCAGTAAGCACAGGGAAATATCTGCTTCTAAATCCAAAACGCAGCTATCTAACAGAACGGTTGTCAATGTGTGCACTCAACTTCCAGAGTTAAACCCGTGTGTGGATTCAGCAGTCTGCAAACACTTTCTCTGCAGAGTCCCCAAACAGGCGTTTTCAGCCCATTACCGGCATATGGAAGAAACAGCAGTAAGCCCAGGGAAATATCTGCTTCTAAATCCAAAACGCAACTATCTAACAGAACGGTTGTCAATGTGTGCACTCAACTTCCAGAGTTAAACCCGTGTGTGTATTCAGCAGTCTGCAAACACTTTCTCTGCAGAGTCCCAAAACAGGCGTTTTCAGCCCATTACCGGCATATGGAAGAAACAGCAGTAAGCGCAGGGAAATATCTGCTTCTAAATCCAAAACGCAGCTATCTAACAGAACGGTTGTCAATGTGTGCACTCAACTTCCAGAGTTAAACCCGTGTGTGGATTCAGCAGTCTGCAAACACTTTCTCTGCAGAGTCCCAAAACAGGCGTTTTCAGCCCATTACCGGCATATGGAAGAAACAGCAGTAAGCACAGGGAAATATCTGCTTCTAAATCCAAAACGCAGCTATCTAACAGAACGGTTGTCAATGTGTGCACTCAACTTCCAGAGTTAAACCCGTGTGTGGATTCAGCAGTCTGCAAACACTTTCTCTGCAGAGTCCCAAAACAGGCGTTTTCAGCCCGTTACCGGCATATGGAAGAAACAGCAGTAAGCACAGGGAAATATCTGCTTCTAAATCCAAAACGTAGCTATCTAACAGAACGGTTGTCAATGTGTGCACTCAACTTCCAGAGTTAAACCCGTGTGTGGATTCAGCAGTCTGCAAACACTTTCTCTGCAGAGTCCCAAAACAGGCGTTTTCAGCCCATTACCGGCATATGGAAGAAACAGCAGTAAGCCCAGGGAAATATCTGCTTCTAAATCCAAAACGCAGCTATCTAGCAGAACGGTTGTCAATGTGTGCACTCAACTTCCAGAGTTAAACCCGTGTGTGGATTCAGCAGTCTGCAAACACTTTCTCTGCAGAGTCCCCAAACAGGCGTTTTCAGCCCATTACCGGCATATGGAAGAAACAGCAGTAAGCCCAGGGAAATATCTGCTTCTAAATCCAAAACGCAGCTATCTAACAGAACGGTTGTCAATGTGTGCACTCAACTTCCAGAGTTAAACCCGTGTGTGGATTCAGCAGTCTGCAAACACTTTCTCTGCAGAGTCCCCAAACAGGCGTTTTCAGCCCATTACCGGCATATGGAAGAAACAGCAGTAAGCACAGGTAAAAATCTGCTTCTAAATCCAAAACGCAGCTATCTAACAGAACGGTTGACAATGTGTGCACTCAACTTCCAGAGTTAAACCCGTGTGTGGATTCAGCAGTCTGCAAACACTTTCTCTGCAGAGTCCCAAAACAGGCGTTTTCAGCCCATTATCGGCATATGGAAGAAACAGCAGTAAGCCCAGGGAAATATCTGCTTCTAAATCCAAAACGCAGCTATCTAGCAGAACGGTTGTCAATGTGTGCACTCAACTTCCAGAGTTAAACCCGTGTGTGGATTCAGCAGTCTGCAAACACTTTCTCTGCAGAGTCCCAAAACAGGCGTTTTCAGCCCATTACCGGCATATGGAAGAAACAGCAGTAAGCACAGGGAAATATCTGCTTCTAAATCCAAAACGCAGCTATCCAACAGAACGGTTGTCAATGTGTGCACTCAACTTCCAGAGTTAAACCCGTGTGTGGATTCAGCAGTCTGCAAACACTTTCTCTGCAGAGTCCCAAAACAGGCGTTTTCAGCCCATTACCGGCATATGGAAGAAACAGCAGTAAGCACAGGGAAATATCTGCTTCTAAATCCAAAACCCAGCTATCTAACAGAACGGTTGTCAATGTGTGCACTCAACTTCCAGAGTTAAACCCGTGTGTGGATTCAGCAGTCTGCAAACGCTTTCTCTGCAGAGTCCCAAAACAGGCGTTTTCAGCCCATTACCGGCATATGGAAGAAACAGCAGTAAGCACAGGGAAATATCTGCTTCTAAATCCAAAACGCAGCTATCTAGCAGAACGGTTGTCAATGTGTGCACTCAACTTCCAGAGTTAAACCCGTGTGTGGATTCAGCAGTCTGCAAACACTTTCTCTGCAGAGTCCCCAAACAGGCGTTTTCAGCCCATTACCGGCATATGGAAGAAACAGCAGTAAGCAGAGGGAAATATCTGCTTCTAAATCCAAAACGAAGCTATCTAACAGAACGGTTGTCAATGTGTGCACTCAACTTCCAGAGTTAAACCCGTGTGTGTATTCAGCAGTCTGCAAACACTTTCTCTGCAGAGTCCCAAAACAGGCGTTTTCAGATCATTACCGGCATATGGAAGAAACAGCAGTAAGCGCAGGGAAATATCTGCTTCTAAATCCAAAACGCAGCTATCTAACAGAACGGTTGTCAATGTGTGCACTCAACTTCAAGAGTTAAACCCGTGTGTGGATTCAGCAGTCTGCAAACACTTTCTCTGCAGAGTCCCAAAACAGGCGTTTTCAGCCCATTACCGGCATATGGAAGAAACAGCAGTAAGCACAGGGAAATATCTGCTTCTAAATCCAAAACGCAGCTATCTAACAGAACGGTTGTCAATGTGTGCACTCAACTTCCAGAGTTAAACCCGTGTGTGGATTCAGCAGTCTGCAAACACTTTCTCTGCAGAGTCCCAAAACAGGCGTTTTCAGCCCATTACCGGCATATGGAAGAAACAGCAGTAAGCCCAGGGAAATATCTGCTTCTAAATCCAAAACGCAGCTATCTAACAGAACGGTTGTCAATGTGTGCACTCAACTTCCAGAGTTAAACCCGTGTGTGGATTCAGCAGTCTGCAAACACTTTCTCTGCAGAGTCCCAAAACAGGCGTTTTCAGCCCATTACCGGCATATGGAAGAAACAGCAGTAAGCCCAGGGAAATATCTGCTTCTAAATCCAAAACGCAGCTATCTAACAGAACGGTTGTCAATGTGTGCACTCAACTTCCAGAGTTAAACCCGTGTGTGGATTCAGCAGTCTGCAAACACTTTCTCTGCAGAGTCCCAAAACAGGCGTTTTCAGCCCATTACCGGCATATGGAAGAAACAGCAGTAAGCACAGGGAAATATCTGCTTCTAAATCCAAAACGCAGCTATCTAACAGAACGGTTGTCAATGTGTGCAATCAACTGCCAGAGTTATACCCGTGTGTGGATTCAGCAGTCTGCAAACACTTTCTCTGCAGAGTCCCAAAACAGGCGTTTTCAGCCCATTACCGGCATATGGAAGAAACAGCAGTAAGCACAGGGAAATATCTGCTTCTAAATCCAAAACGCAGCTTTCTAACAGAACGGTTGTCAATGTGTGCACTCAACTTCCAGAGTTAAACCCGTGTGTGGATTCAGCAGTCTGCAAACACTTTCTCTGCAGAGTCCCAAAACAGGCGTTTTCAGCCCGTTACCGGCATATGGAAGAAACAGCAGTAAGCACAGGGAAATATCTGCTTCTAAATCCAAAACGCAGCTATCTAGCAGAACGGTTGTCAATGTGTGCACTCAACTTCCAGAGTTAAACCCGTGTGTGGATTCAGCAGTCTGCAAACACTTTCTCTGCAGAGTCCCCAAACAGGCGTTTTCAGCCCATTACCGGCATAAGGAAGAAACAGCAGTAAGCACAGGGAAATATCTGCTTCTAAATCCAAAACGCAGCTATCTAACAGAACGGTTGTCAATGTGTGCACTCAACTTCCAGAGTTAAACCCGTGTGTGGATTCAGCAGTCTGCAAACACTTTCTCTGCAGAGTCCCCAAACAGCCGTTTTCAGCCCATTACCGGCATATGGAAGAAACAGCAGTAAGCACAGGTAAAAATCTGCTTCTAAATCCAAAACGCAGCTATCTAACAGAACGGTTGTCAATGTGTGCACTCAACTTCCAGAGTTAAACCCGTGTGTGGATTCAGCAGTCTGCAAACACTTTCTCTGCAGAGTCCCAAAACAGGCGTTTTCAGCCCATTATCGGCATATGGAAGAAACAGCAGTAAGCCCAGGGAAATATCTGCTTCTAAATCCAAAACGCAGCTATCTAGCAGAACGGTTGTCAATGTGTGCACTCAACTTCCAGAGTTAAACCCGTGTGTGGATTCAGCAGTCTGCAAACACTTTCTCTGCAGAGTCCCAAAACAGGCGTTTTCAGCCCATTACCGGCATATGGAAGAAACAGCAGTAAGCACAGGGAAATATCTGCTTCTAAATCCAAAACGCAGCTATCCAACAGAACGGTTGTCAATGTGTGCACTCAACTTCCAGAGTTAAACCCGTGTGTGGATTCAGCAGTCTGCAAACACTTTCTCTGCAGAGTCCCAAAACAGGCGTTTTCAGCCCATTACCGGCATATGGAAGAAACAGCAGTAAGCACAGGGAAATATCTGCTTCTAAATCCAAAACCCAGCTATCTAACAGAACGGTTGTCAATGTGTGCACTCAACTTCCAGAGTTAAACCCGTGTGTGGATTCAGCAGTCTGCAAACGCTTTCTCTGCAGAGTCCCAAAACAGGCGTTTTCAGCCCATTACCGGCATATGGAAGAAACAGCAGTAAGCACAGGGAAATATCTGCTTCTAAATCCAAAACGCAGCTATCTAGCAGAACGGTTGTCAATGTGTGCACTCAACTTCCAGAGTTAAACCCGTGTGTGGATTCAGCAGTCTGCAAACACTTTCTCTGCAGAGTCCCCAAACAGGCGTTTTCAGCCCATTACCGGCATATGGAAGAAACAGCAGTAAGCAGAGGGAAAAATCTGCTTCTAAATCCAAAACGAAGCTATCTAACAGAACGGTTGTCAATGTGTGCACTCAACTTCCAGAGTTAAACCCGTGTGTGTATTCAGCAGTCTGCAAACACTTTCTCTGCAGAGTCCCAAAACAGGCGTTTTCAGATCATTACCGGCATATGGAAGAAACAGCAGTAAGCGCAGGGAAATATCTGCTTCTAAATCCAAAACGCAGCTATCTAACAGAACGGTTGTCAATGTGTGCACTCAACTTCAAGAGTTAAACCCGTGTGTGGATTCAGCAGTCTGCAAACACTTTCTCTGCAGAGTCCCCAAACAGGCGTTTTCAGCCCATTACCGGCATATGGAAGAAACAGCAGTAAGCACAGGGAAATATCTGCTTCTAAATCCAAAACGCAGCTATCTAACAGAACGGTTGTCAATGTGTGCACTCAACTTCCAGAGTTAAACCCGTGTGTGGATTCAGCAGTCTGCAAACACTTTCTCTGCAGAGTCCCAAAACAGGCGTTTTCAGCCCATTACCGGCATATGGAAGAAACAGCAGTAAGCACAGGGAAATATCTGCTTCTAAATCCAAAACGCAGCTATCTAACAGAACGGTTGTCAATGTGTGCACTCAACTTCCAGAGTTAAACCCGTGTGTGGATTCAGCAGTCTGCAAACACTTTCTCTGCAGAGTCCCAAAACAGGCGTTTTCAGCCCATTACCGGCATATGGAAGAAACAGCAGTAAGCCCAGGGAAATATCTGCTTCTAAATCCAAAACGCAGCTATCTAACAGAACGGTTGTCAATGTGTGCACTCAACTTCCAGAGTTAAACCCGTGTGTGGATTCAGCAGTCTGCAAACACTTTCTCTGCAGAGTCCCAAAACAGGCGTTTTCAGCCCATTACCGGCATATGGAAGAAACAGCAGTAAGCACAGGGAAATATCTGCTTCTAAATCCAAAACGCAGCTATCTAACAGAACGGTTGTCAATGTGTGCAATCAACTGCCAGAGTTATACCCGTGTGTGGATTCAGCAGTCTGCAAACACTTTCTCTGCAGAGTCCCAAAACAGGCGTTTTCAGCCCATTACCGGCATATGGAAGAAACAGCAGTAAGCACAGGGAAATATCTGCTTCTAAATCCAAAACGCAGCTTTCTAACAGAACGGTTGTCAATGTGTGCACTCAACTTCCAGAGTTAAACCCGTGTGTGGATTCAGCAGTCTGCAAACACTTTCTCTGCAGAGTCCCAAAACAGGCGTTTTCAGCCCATTACCGGCATATGGAAGAAACAGCAGTAAGCACAGGGAAATATCTGCTTCTAAATCCAAAACGCAGCTATCTAGCAGAACGGTTGTCAATGTGTGCACTCAACTTCCAGAGTTAAACCCGTGTGTGGATTCAGCAGTCTGCAAACACTTTCTCTGCAGAGTCCCCAAACAGGCGTTTTCAGCCCATTACCGGCATATCGAAGAAACAGCAGTAAGCAGAGGGAAATATCTGCTTCTAAATCCAAAACGCAGCTATCTAACAGAACGGTTGTCAATGTGTGCACTCAACTTCCAGAGTTAAACACGTGTGTGTATTCAGCAGTCTGCAAACACTTTCTCTGCAGAGTCCCAAAACAGGCGTTTTCAGCCCATTACTGGCATATGGAAGAAACAGCAGTAAGCGCAGGGAAATATCTGCTTCTAAATCCAAAACGCAGCTATCTAACAGAACGGTTGTCAATGTGTGCACTCAACTTCCAGAGTTAAACCCGTGTGTGGATTCAGCAGTCTGCAAACACTTTCTCTGCAGAGTCCCCAAACAGGCGTTTTCAGCCCATTACCGGCATATGGAAGAAACAGCAGTAAGCACAGGGAAATATCTGCTTCTAAATCCAAAACGCAGCTATCTAACAGAACGGTTGTCAATGTGTGCACTCAACTTCCAGAGTTAAACCCGTGTGTGGATTCAGCAGTCTGCAAACACTTTCTCTGCAGAGTCCCAAAACAGGCGTTTTCAGCCCATTACCGGCATATGGAAGAAACATCAGTAAGCCCAGGGAAATATCTGCTTCTAAATCCAAAACGCAGCTATCTAACAGAACGGTTGTCAATGTGTGCACTCAACTTCCAGAGTTAAACCCTTGTGTGGATTCAGCAGTCTGCAAACACTTTCTCTGCAGAGTCCCAAAACAGGCGTTTTCAGCCCATTACCGGCATATGGAAGAAACAGCAGTAAGCCCAGGGAAATATCTGCTTCTAAATCCAAAACGCAGCTATCTAACAGAACGGTTGTCAATGTGTGCACTCAACTTCCAGAGTTAAACCCGTGTGTGGATTCAGCAGTCTGCAAACACTTTCTCTGCAGAGTCCCAAAACAGGCGTTTTCAGCCCATTACCGGCATATGGAAGAAACAGCAGTAAGCCCAGGGAAATATCTGCTTCTAAATCCAAAACGCAGCTTTCTAACAGAACGGTTGTCAATGTGTGCACTCAACTTCCAGAGTTAAACCCGTGTGTGGATTCAGCAGTCTGCAAACACTTTCTCTGCAGAGTCCCAAAACAGGCGTTTTCAGCCCATTACCGGCATATGGAAGAAACAGCAGTAAGCCCAGGGAAATATCTGCTTCTAAATCCAAAACGCAGCTATCTAGCAGAACGGTTGTCAATGTGTGCACTCAACTTCCAGAGTTAAACCCGTGTGTGGATTCAGCAGTCTGCAATCACTTTCTCTGCAGAGTCCCCAAACAGGCGTTTTCAGCCCATTACCGGCATATGGAAGAAACAGCAGTAAGCACAGGGAAATATCTGCTTCTAAATCCAAAACGCAGCTATCTAACAGAACGGTTGTCAATGTGTGCACTCAACTTCCAGAGTTAAACCCGTGTGTGGATTCAGCAGTCTGCAAACACTTTCTCTGCAGAGTCCCAAAACAGGCGTTTTCAGCCCATTACCGGCATATGGAAGAAACAGCAGTAAGCCCAGGGAAATATCTGCTTCTAAATCCAAAACGCAACTATCTAACAGAACGGTTGTCAATGTGTGCACTCAACTTCCAGAGTTAAACCCGGGTGTGGATTCAGCAGTCTGCAAACACTTTCTCTGCAGAGTCCCAAAACAGGCGTTTTCAGCCCATTACCGGCATATGGAAGAAACAGCAGTAAGCGCAGGGAAATATCTGCTTCTAAATCCAAAACGCAGCTATCTAACAGAACGGTTGTCAATGTGTGCACTCAACTTCAAGAGTTAAACCCGTGTGTGGATTCAGCAGTCTGCAAACACTTTCTCTGCAGAGTCCCCAAACAGGCGTTTTCAGCCCATTACCGGCATATGGAAGAAAGAGCAGTAAGCACAGGGAAATATCTGCTTCTAAATCCAAAACGCAGCTATCTAACAGAACGGTTGTCAATGTGTGCACTCAACTTCCAGAGTTAAACCCGTGTGTGGATTCAGCAGTCTGCAAACACTTTCTCTGCAGAGTCCCAAAACAGGCGTTTTCAGCCCATTACCGGCATATGGAAGAAACAGCAGTAAGCACAGGGAAATATCTGCTTCTAAATCCAAAACGCAGCTATCTAACAGAACGGTTGTCAATGTGTGCAATCAACTGCCAGAGTTAAACCCGTGTGTGGATTCAGCAGTCTGCAAACACTTTCTCTGCAGAGTCCCAAAACAGGCGTTTTCAGCCCATTACCGGCATATGGAAGAAACAGCAGTAAGCACAGGGAAATATCTGCTTCTAAATCCAAAACGCAGCTTTCTAACAGAACGGTTGTCAATGTGTGCACTCAACTTCCAGAGTTAAACCCGTGTGTGGATTCAGCAGTCTGCAAACACTTTCTCTGCAGAGTCCCCAAACAGGCGTTTTCAGCCCATTACCGGCATATGGAAGAAACAGCAGTAAGCCCAGGGAAATATCTGCTTCTAAATCCAAAACGCAGCTATCTAACAGAACGGTTGTCAATGTGTGCACTCAACTTCCAGAGTTAAACCCGTGTGTGGATTCAGCAGTCTGCAAACACTTTCTCTGCAGAGTCCCAAAACAGGCGTTTTCAGCCCATTTCCGGCATATGGAAGAAACAGCAGTAAGCCCAGGGAAATATCTGCTTCTAAATCCAAAACGCAGCTATCTAACAGAACGGTTGTCAATGTGTGCACTCAACTTCCAGAGTTAAACCCGTGTGTGGATTCAGCAGTCTGCAAACACTTTCTCTGCAGAGTCCCAAAACAGGCGTTTTCAGCCCATTACCGGCATATGGAAGAAACAGCCGTAAGCCCAGGGAAATATCTGCTTCTAAATCCAAAACGCAGCTATCTAACAGAACGGTTGTCAATGTGTGCACTCAACTTCCAGAGTTAAACCCGTGTGTGGATTCAGCAGTCTGCAAACACTTTCTCTGCAGAGTCCCAAAACAGGCGTTTTCAGCCCATTACCGGCATATGGAAGAAACAGCAGTAACCCAGGGAAATATCTGCTTCTAAATCCAAAACGCAGCTATCTAGCAGAACGGTTGTCAATGTGTGCACTCAACTTCCAGAGTTAAACCCGTGTGTGGATTCAGCAGTCTGCAAACACTTTCTCTGCAGAGTCCCCAAACAGGCGTTTTCAGCCCATTACCGGCATATGGAAGAAACAGCAGTAAGCACAGGGAAATATCTGCTTCTAAATCCAAAACGCAGCTATCTAACAGAACGGTTGTCAATGTGTGCACTCAACTTCCAGAGTTAAACCCGTGTGTGGATTCAGCAGTCTGCAAACACTTTCTCTGCAGAGTCCCAAAACAGGCGTTTTCAGCCCATTACCGGCATATGGAAGAAACAGCAGTAAGCCCAGGGAAATATCTGCTTCTAAATCCAAAACGCAACTATCTAACAGAACGGTTGTCAATGTGTGCACTCAACTTCCAGAGTTAAACCCGTGTGTGTATTCAGCAGTCTGCAAACACTTTCTCTGCAGAGTCCCAAAACAGGCGTTTTCAGCCCATTACCGGCATATGGAAGAAACAGCAGTAAGCGCAGGGAAATATCTGCTTCTAAATCCAAAACGCAGCTATCTAACAGAACGGTTGTCAATGTGTGCACTCAACTTCAAGAGTTAAACCCGTGTGTGGATTCAGCAGTCTGCAAACACTTTCTCTGCAGAGTCCCCAAACAGGCGTTTTCAGCCCATTACCGGCATATGGAAGAAAGAGCAGTAAGCACAGGGAAATATCTGCTTCTAAATCCAAAACGCAGCTATCTAACAGAACGGTTGTCAATGTGTGCACTCAACTTCCAGAGTTAAACCCGTGTGTAGATTCAGCAGTCTGCAAACACTTTCTCTGCAGAGTCCCAAAACAGGCGTTTTCAGCCCATTACCGGCATATGGAAGAAACAGCAGTAAGCACAGGGAAATATCTGCTTCTAAATCCAAAACGCAGCTATCTAACAGAACGGTTGTCAATGTGTGCAATCAACTGCCAGAGTTAAACCCGTGTGTGGATTCAGCAGTCTGCAAACACTTTCTCTGCAGAGTCCCAAAACAGGCGTTTTCAGCCCATTACCGGCATATGGAAGAAACAGCAGTAAGCACAGGGAAATATCTGCTTCTAAATCCAAAACGCAGCTTTCTAACAGAACGGTTGTCAATGTGTGCACTCAACTTCCAGAGTTAAACCCGTGTGTGGATTCAGCAGTCTGCAAACACTTTCTCTGCTGAGTCCCAAAACATGCGTTTTCAGCCCATTACCGGCATATGGAAGAAACAGCAGTAAGCCCAGGGAAATATCTGCTTCTAAATCCAAAACGCAGCTATCTAGCAGAACGGTTGTCAATGTGTGCACTCAACTTCCAGAGTTAAACCCGTGTGTGGATTCAGCAGTCTGCAAACACTTTCTCTGCAGAGTCCCCAAACAGGCGTTTTCAGCCCATTACCGGCATATGGAAGAAACAGCAGTAAGCCCAGGGAAATATCTGCTTCTAAATCCAAATCGCAGCTATCTAACAGAACGGTTGTCAATGTGTGCACTCAACTTCCAGAGTTAAACCCGTGTGTGGATTCAGCAGTCTGCAAACACTTTCTCTGCAGAGTCCCAAAACAGGCGTTTTCAGCCCATTACCGGCATATGGAAGAAACAGCAGTAAGCACAGGGAAATATCTGCTTCTAAATCCAAAACGCAGCTATCTAACAGAACGGTTGTCAATGTGTGCACTCAACTTCCAGAGTTAAACCCGTGTGTGTATTCAGCAGTCTGCAAACACTTTCTCTGCAGAGTCCCAAAACAGGCGTTTTCAGCCCATTACCGGCATATGGAAGAAACAGCAGTAAGCGCAGGGAAATATCTGCTTCTAAATCCAAAACGCAGCTGTCTAACAGAACGGTTGTCAATGTGTGCACTCAACTTCCAGAGTTAAACCCGTGTGTGGATTCAGCAGTCTGCAAACACTTTCTCTGCAGAGTCCCCAAACAGGCGTTTTCAGCCCATTACCGGCATATGGAAGAAACAGCAGTAAGCACAGGGAAATATCTGCTTCTAAATCCAAAACGCAGCTATCTAACAGAACGGTTGTCAATGTGTGCACTCAACTTCCAGAGTTAAACCCGTGTGTGGATTCAGCAGTCTGCAAACACTTTCTCTGCAGAGTCCCAAAACAGGCGTTTTCAGCCCATTACCGGCATATGGAAGAAACAGCAGTAAGCACAGGGAAATATCTGCTTCTAAATCCAAAACGCAGTTATCTAACAGAACGGTTGTCAATGTGTGCACTCAACTTCCAGAGTTAAACCCGTGTGTGGATTCAGCAGTCTGCAAACTCTTTCTCTGCAGAGTCCCAAAACAGGCGTTTTCAGCCCATTACCGGCATATGGAAGAAACAGCAGTAAGCACAGGGAAATATCTGCTTCTAAATCCAAAACGCAACTATCTAACAGAACGGTTGTCAATGTGTGCACTCAACTTCCAGAGTTAAACCCGTGTGTGGATTCAGCAGTCTGCAAACACTTTCTCTGCAGAGTCCCAAAACAGGCGTTTTCAGCCCATTACCGGCATATGGAAGAAACAGCAGTAAGCACAGGGAAATATCTGCTTCTAAATCCAAAACGCAGCTATCTAACAGAACGGTTGTCAATGTGTGCACTCAACTTCCAGAGTTAAACCCGTGTGTGGATTCAGCAGTCTGCAAACACTTTCTCTGCAGAGTCCCCAAAAAGGCGTTTTCAGCCCATTACCGGCATATGGAAGAAACAGCAGTAAGCACAGGGAAATATCTGCTTCTAAATCCAAAACGCAGCGATCTAACAGAACGGTTGTCAATGTGTGCACTCAACTTCCAGAGTTAAACCCGTGTGTGGATTCAGCAGTCTGCAAACACTTTCTCTGCAGAGTCCCAAAACAGGCGTTTTCAGCCCATTACCGGCATATGGAAGAAACAGCAGTAAGCCCAGGGAAATATCTGCTTCTAAATCCAAAACGCAGCTATCTAACAGAACGGTTGTCAATGTGTGCACTCAACTTCCAGAGTTAAACCCGTGTGTGGATTCAGCAGTCTGCAAACACTTTCTCTGCAGAGTCCCAAAACAGGCGTTTTCAGCCCATTACCGGCATATGGAAGAAACAGCAGTAACCCAGGGAAATATCTGTTTCTAAATCCAAAACGCAGCTATCTAGCAGAACGGTTGTCAATGTGTGCACTCAACTTCCAGAGTTAAACCCGTGTGTGGATTCAGCAGTCTGCAAACACTTTCTCTGCAGAGTCCCCAAACAGGCGTTTTCAGCCCTTTACCGGCATATGGAAGAAACAGCAGTAAGCACAGGGAAATATCTGCTTCTAAATCCAAAACGCAGCTATCTAACAGAACGGTTGTCAATGTGTGCACTCAACTTCCAGAGTTAAACCCGTGTGTGGATTCAGCAGTCTGCAAACACTTTCTCTGCAGAGTCCCCAAACAGGCGTTTTCAGCCCATTACCGGCATATGGAAGAAACAGCAGTAAGCACAGGGAAATATCTGCTTCTAAATCCAAAACGCAGCTATCTAACAGAGCGGTTGTCAATGTGTGCACTCAACTTCCAGAGTTAAACCCGTGTGTGGATTCAGCAGTCTGCAAACACTTTCTCTGCAGAGTCCCCAAACAGGCGTTTTCAGCCCGTTACCGGCATATGGAAGAAACAGCAGTAAGCACAGGGAAATATCTGCTTCTAAATCCAAAACCCAGCTATCTAACAGAACGGTTGTCAATGTGTCCACTCAACTTCCAGAGTTAAACCCGTGTGTGGATTCAGCAGTCTGCAAACACTTTCTCTGCAGAGTCCCAAAACAGGCGTTTTCAGCCCATTACCGGCATATGGAAGAAACAGCAGTAAGCACAGGGAAATATCTGCTTCTAAATCCAAAACGCAGCTATCTAGCAGAACGGTTGTCAATGTGTGCACTCAACTTCCAGAGTTAAACCCGTGTGTGGATTCAGCAGTCTGCAAACACTTTCTCTGCAGAGTCCCAAAACAGGCGTTTTCAGCCCATTACCGGCATATGGAAGAAACAGCAGTAAGCACAGGGAAATATCTGCTTCTAAATCCAAAACGCAGCTATCTAACAGAACGGTTGTCAATGTGTGCACTCAACTTCCAGAGTTAAACCCGTGTGTGGATTCAGCAGTCTGCAAACACTTTCTCTGCAGAGTCCCCAAAAAGGCGTTTTCAGCCCATTACCGGCATATGGAAGAAACAGCAGTAAGCACAGGGAAATATCTGCTTCTAAATCCAAAACGCAGCGATCTAACAGAACGGTTGTCAATGTGTGCACTCAACTTCCAGAGTTAAACCCGTGTGTGGATTCAGCAGTCTGCAAACACTTTCTCTGCAGAGTCCCAAAACAGGCGTTTTCAGCCCATTACCGGCATATGGAAGAAACAGCAGTAAGCCCAGGGAAATATCTGCTTCTAAATCCAAAACGGAGCTATCTAACAGAACGGTTGTCAATGTGTGCACTCAACTTCCAGAGTTAAACCCGTGTGTGGATTCAGCAGTCTGCAAACACTTTCTCTGCAGAGTCCCAAAACAGGCGTTTTCAGCCCATTACCGGCATATGGAAGAAACAGCAGTAAGCACAGGGAAATATCTGCTTCTAAATCCAAAACGCAGCTATCTAACAGAACGGTTGTCAATGTGTGCACTCAACTTCCAGAGTTAAACCCGGGTGTGGATTCAGCAGTCTGCAAACACTTTCTCTGCAGAGTCCCAAAACAGGCGTTTTCAGCCCATTACCGGCATATGGAAGAAACAGCAGTAAGCGCAGGGAAATATCTGCTTCTAAATCCAAAACGCAGCTATCTAACAGAACGGTTGTCAATGTGTGCACTCAACTTCCAGAGTTAAACCCGTGTGTGGATTCAGCAGTCTGCAAACACTTTCTCTGCAGAGTCCCCAAACAGGCGTTTTCAGCCCATTACCGGCATATGGAAGAAACAGCAGTAAGCACAGGGAAATATCTGCTTCTAAATCCAAAACGCAGCTATCTAACAGAACGGTTGTCAATGTGTGCACTCAACTTCCAGAGTTAAACCCGTGTGTGGATTCAGCAGTCTGCAAACACTTTCTCTGCAGAGTCCCAAAACAGGCGTTTTCAGCCCATTACCGGCATATGGAAGAAACAGCAGTAAGCACAGGGAAATATCTGCTTCTAAATCCAAAACGCAGTTATCTAACAGAACGGTTGTCAATGTGTGCACTCAACTTCCAGAGTTAAACCCGTGTGTGGATTCAGCAGTCTGCAAACTCTTTCTCTGCAGAGTCCCAAAACAGGCGTTTTCAGCCCATTACCGGCATATGGAAGAAACAGCAGTAAGCACAGGGAAATATCTGCTTCTAAATCCAAAACGCAACTATCTAACAGAACGGTTGTCAATGTGTGCACTCAACTTCCAGAGTTAAACCCGTGTGTGGATTCAGCAGTCTGCAAACACTTTCTCTGCAGAGTCCCAAAACAGGCGTTTTCAGCCCATTACCGGCATATGGAAGAAACAGCAGTAAGCACAGGGAAATATCTGCTTCTAAATCCAAAACGCAGCTATCTAACAGAACGGTTGTCAATGTGTGCACTCAACTTCCAGAGTTAAACCCGTGTGTGGATTCAGCAGTCTGCAAACACTTTCTCTGCAGAGTCCCCAAAAAGGCGTTTTCAGCCCATTACCGGCATATGGAAGAAACAGCAGTAAGCACAGGGAAATATCTGCTTCTAAATCCAAAACGCAACTATCTAACAGAATGGTTGTCAATGTGTGCACTCAACTTCCAGAGTTAAAACCGTGTGTGGATTCAGCAGTCTGCAAACACTTTCTCTGCAGAGTCCCAAAACAGGCGTTTTCAGCCCATTACCGGCATATGGAAGAAACAGCAGTAAGCCCAGGGAAATATCTGCTTCTAAATCCAAAACGCAGCTATCTAGCAGAACGGTTGTCAATGTGTGCACTCAACTTCCAGAGTTAAACCCGTGTGTGGATTCAGCAGTCTGCAAACACTTTCTCTGCAGAGTCCCCAAACAGGCGTTTTCAGCCCATTACCGGCATATGGAAGAAACAGCAGTAAGCACAGGGAAATATCTGCTTCTAAATCCAAAACGCAGCTATCTAACAGAACGGTTGTCAATGTGTGCACTCAACTTCCAGAGTTAAACCCGGGTGTGGATTCAGCAGTCTGCAAACACTTTCTCTGCAGAGTCCCAAAACAGGCGTTTTCAGCCCATTACCGGCATATGGAAGAAACAGCAGTAAGCACAGGGAAATATCTGCTTCTAAATCCAAAACGCAGCTATCTAACAGAACGGTTGTCAATGTGTGCACTCAACTTCCAGAGTTAAACCCGTGTGTGGATTCAGCAGTCTGCAAACACTTTCTCTGCAGAGTCCCCAAACAGGCGTTTTCAGCCCATTACCGGCATATGGAAGAAACAGCAGTAAGCCCAGGGAAATATCTGCTTCTAAATCCAAAACGCAGCTATCTAACAGAACGGTTGTCAATGTGTGCACTCAACTTCCAGAGTTAAACCCGTGTGTGGATTCAGCAGTCTGCAAACACTTTCTCTGCAGAGTCCCCAAACAGGCGTTTTCAGCCCGTTACCGGCATATGGAAGAAACAGCAGTAAGCACAGGGAAATATCTGCTTCTAAATCCAAAACCCAGCTATCTAACAGAACGGTTGTCAATGTGTCCACTCAACTTCCAGAGTTAAACCCGTGTGTGGATTCAGCAGTCTGCAAACACTTTCTCTGCAGAGTCCCAAAACAGGCGTTTTCAGCCCATTACCGGCATATGGAAGAAACAGCAGTAAGCACAGGGAAATATCTGCTTCTAAATCCAAAACGCAGCTATCTAGCAGAACGGTTGTCAATGTGTGCACTCAACTTCCAGAGTTAAACCCGTGTGTGGATTCAGCAGTCTGCAAACACTTTCTCTGCAGAGTCCCAAAACAGGCGTTTTCAGCCCATTACCGGCATATGGAAGAAACAGCAGTAAGCACAGGGAAATATCTGCTTCTAAATCCAAAACGCAGCTATCCAACAGAACGGTTGTCAATGTGTGCACTCAACTTCCAGAGTTAAACCCGTGTGTGGATTCAGCAGTCTGCAAACACTTTCTCTGCAGAGTCCCAAAACAGGCGTTTTCAGCCCATTACCGGCATATGGAAGAAACAGCAGTAAGCACAGGGAAATATCTGCTTCTAAATCCAAAACGCAGCTATCTAACAGAACGGTTGTCAATGTGTGCACTCAACTTCCAGAGTTAAACCCGTGTGTGGATTCAGCAGTCTGCAAACTCTTTCTCTGCAGAGTCCCAAAACAGGCGTTTTCAGCCCATTACCGGCATATGGAAGAAACAGCAGTAAGCACAGGGAAATATCTGCTTCTAAATCCAAAACGCAACTATCTAACAGAACGGTTGTCAATGTGTGCACTCAACTTCCAGAGTTAAACCCGTGTGTGGATTCAGCAGTCTGCAAACTCTTTCTCTGCAGAGTCCCAAAACAGGCGTTTTCAGCCCATTACCGGCATATGGAAGAAACAGCAGTAAGCACAGGGAAATATCTGCTTCTAAATCCAAAACGCAACTATCTAACAGAACGGTTGTCAATGTGTGCACTCAACTTCCAGAGTTAAACCCGTGTGTGGATTCAGCAGTCTGCAAACACTTTCTCTGCAGAGTCCCAAAACAGGCGTTTTCAGCCCATTACCGGCATATGGAAGAAACAGCAGTAAGCACAGGGAAATATCTGCTTCTAAATCCAAAACGCAGCTATCTAACAGAACGGTTGTCAATGTGTGCACTCAACTTCCAGAGTTAAACCCGTGTGTGGATTCAGCAGTCTGCAAACACTTTCTCTGCAGAGTCCCCAAAAAGGCGTTTTCAGCCCATTACCGGCATATGGAAGAAACAGCAGTAAGCACAGGGAAATATCTGCTTCTAAATCCAAAACGCAGCGATCTAACAGAACGGTTGTCAATGTGTGCACTCAACTTCCAGAGTTAAACCCGTGTGTGGATTCAGCAGTCTGCAAACACTTTCTCTGCAGAGTCCCAAAACAGGCGTTTTCAGCCCATTACCGGCATATGGAAGAAACAGCAGTAAGCCCAGGGAAATATCTGCTTCTAAATCCAAAACGCAGCTATCTAACAGAACGGTTGTCAATGTGTGCACTCAACTTCCAGAGTTAAACCCGTGTGTGGATTCAGCAGTCTGCAAACACTTTCTCTGCAGAGTCCCAAAACAGGCGTTTTCAGCCCATTACCGGCATATGGAAGAAACAGCAGTAACCCAGGGAAATATCTGTTTCTAAATCCAAAACGCAGCTATCTAGCAGAACGGTTGTCAATGTGTGCACTCAACTTCCAGAGTTAAACCCGTGTGTGGATTCAGCAGTCTGCAAACACTTTCTCTGCAGAGTCCCCAAACAGGCGTTTTCAGCCCTTTACCGGCATATGGAAGAAACAGCAGTAAGCACAGGGAAATATCTGCTTCTAAATCCAAAACGCAGCTATCTAACAGAACGGTTGTCAATGTGTGCACTCAACTTCCAGAGTTAAACCCGTGTGTGGATTCAGCAGTCTGCAAACACTTTCTCTGCAGAGTCCCCAAACAGGCGTTTTCAGCCCATTACCGGCATATGGAAGAAACAGCAGTAAGCACAGGGAAATATCTGCTTCTAAATCCAAAACGCAGCTATCTAACAGAGCGGTTGTCAATGTGTGCACTCAACTTCCAGAGTTAAACCCGTGTGTGGATTCAGCAGTCTGCAAACACTTTCTCTGCAGAGTCCCCAAACAGGCGTTTTCAGCCCGTTACCGGCATATGGAAGAAACAGCAGTAAGCACAGGGAAATATCTGCTTCTAAATCCAAAACCCAGCTATCTAACAGAACGGTTGTCAATGTGTCCACTCAACTTCCAGAGTTAAACCCATGTGTGGATTCAGCAGTCTGCAAACACTTTCTCTGCAGAGTCCCAAAACAGGCGTTTTCAGCCCATTACCGGCATATGGAAGAAACAGCAGTAAGCACAGGGAAATATCTGCTTCTAAATCCAAAACGCAGCTATCTAGCAGAACGGTTGTCAATGTGTGCACTCAACTTCCAGAGTTAAACCCGTGTGTGGATTCAGCAGTCTGCAAACACTTTCTCTGCAGAGTCCCAAAACAGGCGTTTTCAGCCCATTACCGGCATATGGAAGAAACAGCAGTAAGCACAGGGAAATATCTGCTTCTAAATCCAAAACGCAGCTATCTAACAGAACGGTTGTCAATGTGTGCAATCAACTGCCAGAGTTAAACCCGTGTGTGGATTCAGCAGTCTGCAAACACTTTCTCTGCAGAGTCCCAAAACAGGCGTTTTCAGCCCATTACCGGCATATGGAAGAAACAGCAGTAAGCACAGGGAAATATCTGCTTCTAAATCCAAAACGCAGCTATCTAACAGAACGGTTGTCAATGTGTGCACTCAACTTCCAGAGTTAAACCCGTGTGTGGATTCAGCAGTCTGCAAACACTTTCTCTGCAGAGTCCCCAAAAAGGCGTTTTCAGCCCATTACCGGCATATGGAAGAAACAGCAGTAAGCACAGGGAAATATCTGCTTCTAAATCCAAAACGCAGCGATCTAACAGAACGGTTGTCAATGTGTGCACTCAACTTCCAGAGTTAAACCCGTGTGTGGATTCAGCAGTCTGCAAACACTTTCTCTGCAGAGTCCCAAAACAGGCGTTTTCAGCCCATTACCGGCATATGGAAGAAACAGCAGTAAGCCCAGGGAAATATCTGCTTCTAAATCCAAAACGCAGCTATCTAACAGAACGGTTGTCAATGTGTGCACTCAACTTCCAGAGTTAAACCCGTGTGTGGATTCAGCAGTCTGCAAACACTTTCTCTGCAGAGTCCCAAAACAGGCGTTTTCAGCCCATTACCGGCATATGGAAGAAACAGCAGTAAGCACAGGGAAATATCTGCTTCTAAATCCAAAACGCAGCTATCTAACAGAACGGTTGTCAATGTGTGCACTCAACTTCCAGAGTTAAACCCGGGTGTGGATTCAGCAGTCTGCAAACACTTTCTCTGCAGAGTCCCAAAACAGGCGTTTTCAGCCCATTACCGGCATATGGAAGAAACAGCAGTAAGCGCAGGGAAATATCTGCTTCTAAATCCAAAACGCAGCTATCTAACAGAACGGTTGTCAATGTGTGCACTCAACTTCCAGAGTTAAACCCGTGTGTGGATTCAGCAGTCTGCAAACACTTTCTCTGCAGAGTCCCCAAACAGGCGTTTTCAGCCCATTACCGGCATATGGAAGAAACAGCAGTAAGCACAGGGAAATATCTGCTTCTAAATCCAAAACGCAGCTATCTAACAGAACGGTTGTCAATGTGTGCACTCAACTTCCAGAGTTAAACCCGTGTGTGGATTCAGCAGTCTGCAAACACTTTCTCTGCAGAGTCCCAAAACAGGCGTTTTCAGCCCATTACCGGCATATGGAAGAAACAGCAGTAAGCACAGGGAAATATCTGCTTCTAAATCCAAAACGCAGTTATCTAACAGAACGGTTGTCAATGTGTGCACTCAACTTCCAGAGTTAAACCCGTGTGTGGATTCAGCAGTCTGCAAACTCTTTCTCTGCAGAGTCCCAAAACAGGCGTTTTCAGCCCATTACCGGCATATGGAAGAAACAGCAGTAAGCACAGGGAAATATCTGCTTCTAAATCCAAAACGCAACTATCTAACAGAACGGTTGTCAATGTGTGCACTCAACTTCCAGAGTTAAACCCGTGTGTGGATTCAGCAGTCTGCAAACACTTTCTCTGCAGAGTCCCAAAACAGGCGTTTTCAGCCCATTACCGGCATATGGAAGAAACAGCAGTAAGCACAGGGAAATATCTGCTTCTAAATCCAAAACGCAGCTATCTAACAGAACGGTTGTCAATGTGTGCACTCAACTTCCAGAGTTAAACCCGGGTGTGGATTCAGCAGTCTGCAAACACTTTCTCTGCAGAGTCCCAAAACAGGCGTTTTCAGCCCATTACCGGCATATGGAAGAAACAGCAGTAAGCGCAGGGAAATATCTGCTTCTAAATCCAAAACGCAGCTATCTAACAGAACGGTTGTCAATGTGTGCACTCAACTTCCAGAGTTAAACCCGTGTGTGGATTCAGCAGTCTGCAAACACTTTCTCTGCAGAGTCCCCAAACAGGCGTTTTCAGCCCATTACCGGCATATGGAAGAAACAGCAGTAAGCACAGGGAAATATCTGCTTCTAAATCCAAAACGCAGCTATCTAACAGAACGGTTGTCAATGTGTGCACTCAACTTCCAGAGTTAAACCCGTGTGTGGATTCAGCAGTCTGCAAACACTTTCTCTGCAGAGTCCCAAAACAGGCGTTTTCAGCCCATTACCGGCATATGGAAGAAACAGCAGTAAGCACAGGGAAATATCTGCTTCTAAATCCAAAACGCAGTTATCTAACAGAACGGTTGTCAATGTGTGCACTCAACTTCCAGAGTTAAACCCGTGTGTGGATTCAGCAGTCTGCAAACTCTTTCTCTGCAGAGTCCCAAAACAGGCGTTTTCAGCCCATTACCGGCATATGGAAGAAACAGCAGTAAGCACAGGGAAATATCTGCTTCTAAATCCAAAACGCAACTATCTAACAGAACGGTTGTCAATGTGTGCACTCAACTTCCAGAGTTAAACCCGTGTGTGGATTCAGCAGTCTGCAAACACTTTCTCTGCAGAGTCCCAAAACAGGCGTTTTCAGCCCATTACCGGCATATGGAAGAAACAGCAGTAAGCACAGGGAAATATCTGCTTCTAAATCCAAAACGCAGCTATCTAACAGAACGGTTGTCAATGTGTGCACTCAACTTCCAGAGTTAAACCCGTGTGTGGATTCAGCAGTCTGCAAACACTTTCTCTGCAGAGTCCCCAAAAAGGCGTTTTCAGCCCATTACCGGCATATGGAAGAAACAGCAGTAAGCACAGGGAAATATCTGCTTCTAAATCCAAAACGCAACTATCTAACAGAACGGTTGTCAATGTGTGCACTCAACTTCCAGAGTTAAAACCGTGTGTGGATTCAGCAGTCTGCAAACACTTTCTCTGCAGAGTCCCAAAACAGGCGTTTTCAGCCCATTACCGGCATATGGAAGAAACAGCAGTAAGCCCAGGGAAATATCTGCTTCTAAATCCAAAACGCAGCTATCTAGCAGAACGGTTGTCAATGTGTGCACTCAACTTCCAGAGTTAAACCCGTGTGTGGATTCAGCAGTCTGCAAACACTTTCTCTGCAGAGTCCCCAAACAGGCGTTTTCAGCCCATTACCGGCATATGGAAGAAACAGCAGTAAGCACAGGGAAATATCTGCTTCTAAATCCAAAACGCAGCTATCTAACAGAACGGTTGTCAATGTGTGCACTCAACTTCCAGAGTTAAACCCGGGTGTGGATTCAGCAGTCTGCAAACACTTTCTCTGCAGAGTCCCAAAACAGGCGTTTTCAGCCCATTACCGGCATATGGAAGAAACAGCAGTAAGCACAGGGAAATATCTGCTTCTAAATCCAAAACGCAGCTATCTAACAGAACGGTTGTCAATGTGTGCACTCAACTTCCAGAGTTAAACCCGTGTGTGGATTCAGCAGTCTGCAAACACTTTCTCTGCAGAGTCCCCAAACAGGCGTTTTCAGCCCATTACCGGCATATGGAAGAAACAGCAGTAAGCCCAGGGAAATATCTGCTTCTAAATCCAAAACGCAGCTATCTAACAGAACGGTTGTCAATGTGTGCACTCAACTTCCAGAGTTAAACCCGTGTGTGGATTCAGCAGTCTGCAAACACTTTCTCTGCAGAGTCCCCAAACAGGCGTTTTCAGCCCGTTACCGGCATATGGAAGAAACAGCAGTAAGCACAGGGAAATATCTGCTTCTAAATCCAAAACCCAGCTATCTAACAGAACGGTTGTCAATGTGTCCACTCAACTTCCAGAGTTAAACCCGTGTGTGGATTCAGCAGTCTGCAAACACTTTCTCTGCAGAGTCCCAAAACAGGCGTTTTCAGCCCATTACCGGCATATGGAAGAAACAGCAGTAAGCACAGGGAAATATCTGCTTCTAAATCCAAAACGCAGCTATCTAGCAGAACGGTTGTCAATGTGTGCACTCAACTTCCAGAGTTAAACCCGTGTGTGGATTCAGCAGTCTGCAAACACTTTCTCTGCAGAGTCCCAAAACAGGCGTTTTCAGCCCATTACCGGCATATGGAAGAAACAGCAGTAAGCACAGGGAAATATCTGCTTCTAAATCCAAAACGCAGCTATCTAACAGAACGGTTGTCAATGTGTGCACTCAACTTCCAGAGTTAAACCCGTGTGTGGATTCAGCAGTCTGCAAACACTTTCTCTGCAGAGTCCCCCAAAAAGGCGTTTTCAGCCCATTACCGGCATATGGAAGAAACAGCAGTAAGCACAGGGAAATATCTGCTTCTAAATCCAAAACGCAGCGATCTAACAGAACGGTTGTCAATGTGTGCACTCAACTTCCAGAGTTAAACCCGTGTGTGGATTCAGCAGTCTGCAAACACTTTCTCTGCAGAGTCCCAAAACAGGCGTTTTCAGCCCATTACCGGCATATGGAAGAAACAGCAGTAAGCCCAGGGAAATATCTGCTTCTAAATCCAAAACGCAGCTATCTAACAGAACGGTTGTCAATGTGTGCACTCAACTTCCAGAGTTAAACCCGTGTGTGGATTCAGCAGTCTGCAAACACTTTCTCTGCAGAGTCCCAAAACAGGCGTTTTCAGCCCATTACCGGCATATGGAAGAAACAGCAGTAAGCACAGGGAAATATCTGCTTCTAAATCCAAAACGCAGCTATCTAACAGAACGGTTGTCAATGTGTGCACTCAACTTCCAGAGTTAAACCCGGGTGTGGATTCAGCAGTCTGCAAACACTTTCTCTGCAGAGTCCCAAAACAGGCGTTTTCAGCCCATTACCGGCATATGGAAGAAACAGCAGTAAGCGCAGGGAAATATCTGCTTCTAAATCCAAAACGCAGCTATCTAACAGAACGGTTGTCAATGTGTGCACTCAACTTCCAGAGTTAAACCCGTGTGTGGATTCAGCAGTCTGCAAACACTTTCTCTGCAGAGTCCCCAAACAGGCGTTTTCAGCCCATTACCGGCATATGGAAGAAACAGCAGTAAGCACAGGGAAATATCTGCTTCTAAATCCAAAACGCAGCTATCTAACAGAACGGTTGTCAATGTGTGCACTCAACTTCCAGAGTTAAACCCGTGTGTGGATTCAGCAGTCTGCAAACACTTTCTCTGCAGAGTCCCAAAACAGGCGTTTTCAGCCCATTACCGGCATATGGAAGAAACAGCAGTAAGCACAGGGAAATATCTGCTTCTAAATCCAAAACGCAGTTATCTAACAGAACGGTTGTCAATGTGTGCACTCAACTTCCAGAGTTAAACCCGTGTGTGGATTCAGCAGTCTGCAAACTCTTTCTCTGCAGAGTCCCAAAACAGGCGTTTTCAGCCCATTACCGGCATATGGAAGAAACAGCAGTAAGCACAGGGAAATATCTGCTTCTAAATCCAAAACGCAACTATCTAACAGAACGGTTGTCAATGTGTGCACTCAACTTCCAGAGTTAAACCCGTGTGTGGATTCAGCAGTCTGCAAACACTTTCTCTGCAGAGTCCCAAAACAGGCGTTTTCAGCCCATTACCGGCATATGGAAGAAACAGCAGTAAGCACAGGGAAATATCTGCTTCTAAATCCAAAACGCAGCTATCTAACAGAACGGTTGTCAATGTGTGCACTCAACTTCCAGAGTTAAACCCGTGTGTGGATTCAGCAGTCTGCAAACACTTTCTCTGCAGAGTCCCCAAAAAGGCGTTTTCAGCCCATTACCGGCATATGGAAGAAACAGCAGTAAGCACAGGGAAATATCTGCTTCTAAATCCAAAACGCAACTATCTAACAGAACGGTTGTCAATGTGTGCACTCAACTTCCAGAGTTAAAACCGTGTGTGGATTCAGCAGTCTGCAAACACTTTCTCTGCAGAGTCCCAAAACAGGCGTTTTCAGCCCATTACCGGCATATGGAAGAAACAGCAGTAAGCCCAGGGAAATATCTGCTTCTAAATCCAAAACGCAGCTATCTAGCAGAACGGTTGTCAATGTGTGCACTCAACTTCCAGAGTTAAACCCGTGTGTGGATTCAGCAGTCTGCAAACACTTTCTCTGCAGAGTCCCCAAACAGGCGTTTTCAGCCCATTACCGGCATATGGAAGAAACAGCAGTAAGCACAGGGAAATATCTGCTTCTAAATCCAAAACGCAGCTATCTAACAGAACGGTTGTCAATGTGTGCACTCAACTTCCAGAGTTAAACCCGGGTGTGGATTCAGCAGTCTGCAAACACTTTCTCTGCAGAGTCCCAAAACAGGCGTTTTCAGCCCATTACCGGCATATGGAAGAAACAGCAGTAAGCACAGGGAAATATCTGCTTCTAAATCCAAAACGCAGCTATCTAACAGAACGGTTGTCAATGTGTGCACTCAACTTCCAGAGTTAAACCCGTGTGTGGATTCAGCAGTCTGCAAACACTTTCTCTGCAGAGTCCCCAAACAGGCGTTTTCAGCCCATTACCGGCATATGGAAGAAACAGCAGTAAGCCCAGGGAAATATCTGCTTCTAAATCCAAAACGCAGCTATCTAACAGAACGGTTGTCAATGTGTGCACTCAACTTCCAGAGTTAAACCCGTGTGTGGATTCAGCAGTCTGCAAACACTTTCTCTGCAGAGTCCCCAAACAGGCGTTTTCAGCCCGTTACCGGCATATGGAAGAAACAGCAGTAAGCACAGGGAAATATCTGCTTCTAAATCCAAAACCCAGCTATCTAACAGAACGGTTGTCAATGTGTCCACTCAACTTCCAGAGTTAAACCCGTGTGTGGATTCAGCAGTCTGCAAACACTTTCTCTGCAGAGTCCCAAAACAGGCGTTTTCAGCCCATTACCGGCATATGGAAGAAACAGCAGTAAGCACAGGGAAATATCTGCTTCTAAATCCAAAACGCAGCTATCTAGCAGAACGGTTGTCAATGTGTGCACTCAACTTCCAGAGTTAAACCCGTGTGTGGATTCAGCAGTCTGCAAACACTTTCTCTGCAGAGTCCCAAAACAGGCGTTTTCAGCCCATTACCGGCATATGGAAGAAACAGCAGTAAGCACAGGGAAATATCTGCTTCTAAATCCAAAACGCAGCTATCCAACAGAACGGTTGTCAATGTGTGCACTCAACTTCCAGAGTTAAACCCGTGTGTGGATTCAGCAGTCTGCAAACACTTTCTCTGCAGAGTCCCAAAACAGGCGTTTTCAGCCCATTACCGGCATATGGAAGAAACAGCAGTAAGCACAGGGAAATATCTGCTTCTAAATCCAAAACGCAGCTATCTAACAGAACGGTTGTCAATGTGTGCACTCAACTTCCAGAGTTAAACCCGTGTGTGGATTCAGCAGTCTGCAAACTCTTTCTCTGCAGAGTCCCAAAACAGGCGTTTTCAGCCCATTACCGGCATATGGAAGAAACAGCAGTAAGCACAGGGAAATATCTGCTTCTAAATCCAAAACGCAACTATCTAACAGAACGGTTGTCAATGTGTGCACTCAACTTCCAGAGTTAAACCCGTGTGTGGATTCAGCAGTCTGCAAACTCTTTCTCTGCAGAGTCCCAAAACAGGCGTTTTCAGCCCATTACCGGCATATGGAAGAAACAGCAGTAAGCACAGGGAAATATCTGCTTCTAAATCCAAAACGCAACTATCTAACAGAACGGTTGTCAATGTGTGCACTCAACTTCCAGAGTTAAACCCGTGTGTGGATTCAGCAGTCTGCAAACACTTTCTCTGCAGAGTCCCAAAACAGGCGTTTTCAGCCCATTACCGGCATATGGAAGAAACAGCAGTAAGCACAGGGAAATATCTGCTTCTAAATCCAAAACGCAGCTATCTAACAGAACGGTTGTCAATGTGTGCACTCAACTTCCAGAGTTAAACCCGTGTGTGGATTCAGCAGTCTGCAAACACTTTCTCTGCAGAGTCCCCAAAAAGGCGTTTTCAGCCCATTACCGGCATATGGAAGAAACAGCAGTAAGCACAGGGAAATATCTGCTTCTAAATCCAAAACGCAGCGATCTAACAGAACGGTTGTCAATGTGTGCACTCAACTTCCAGAGTTAAACCCGTGTGTGGATTCAGCAGTCTGCAAACACTTTCTCTGCAGAGTCCCAAAACAGGCGTTTTCAGCCCATTACCGGCATATGGAAGAAACAGCAGTAAGCCCAGGGAAATATCTGCTTCTAAATCCAAAACGCAGCTATCTAACAGAACGGTTGTCAATGTGTGCACTCAACTTCCAGAGTTAAACCCGTGTGTGGATTCAGCAGTCTGCAAACACTTTCTCTGCAGAGTCCCAAAACAGGCGTTTTCAGCCCATTACCGGCATATGGAAGAAACAGCAGTAACCCAGGGAAATATCTGTTTCTAAATCCAAAACGCAGCTATCTAGCAGAACGGTTGTCAATGTGTGCACTCAACTTCCAGAGTTAAACCCGTGTGTGGATTCAGCAGTCTGCAAACACTTTCTCTGCAGAGTCCCCAAACAGGCGTTTTCAGCCCTTTACCGGCATATGGAAGAAACAGCAGTAAGCACAGGGAAATATCTGCTTCTAAATCCAAAACGCAGCTATCTAACAGAACGGTTGTCAATGTGTGCACTCAACTTCCAGAGTTAAACCCGTGTGTGGATTCAGCAGTCTGCAAACACTTTCTCTGCAGAGTCCCCAAACAGGCGTTTTCAGCCCATTACCGGCATATGGAAGAAACAGCAGTAAGCACAGGGAAATATCTGCTTCTAAATCCAAAACGCAGCTATCTAACAGAGCGGTTGTCAATGTGTGCACTCAACTTCCAGAGTTAAACCCGTGTGTGGATTCAGCAGTCTGCAAACACTTTCTCTGCAGAGTCCCCAAACAGGCGTTTTCAGCCCGTTACCGGCATATGGAAGAAACAGCAGTAAGCACAGGGAAATATCTGCTTCTAAATCCAAAACCCAGCTATCTAACAGAACGGTTGTCAATGTGTCCACTCAACTTCCAGAGTTAAACCCATGTGTGGATTCAGCAGTCTGCAAACACTTTCTCTGCAGAGTCCCAAAACAGGCGTTTTCAGCCCATTACCGGCATATGGAAGAAACAGCAGTAAGCACAGGGAAATATCTGCTTCTAAATCCAAAACGCAGCTATCTAGCAGAACGGTTGTCAATGTGTGCACTCAACTTCCAGAGTTAAACCCGTGTGTGGATTCAGCAGTCTGCAAACACTTTCTCTGCAGAGTCCCAAAACAGGCGTTTTCAGCCCATTACCGGCATATGGAAGAAACAGCAGTAAGCACAGGGAAATATCTGCTTCTAAATCCAAAACGCAGCTATCTAACAGAACGGTTGTCAATGTGTGCAATCAACTGCCAGAGTTAAACCCGTGTGTGGATTCAGCAGTCTGCAAACACTTTCTCTGCAGAGTCCCAAAACAGGCGTTTTCAGCCCATTACCGGCATATGGAAGAAACAGCAGTAAGCACAGGGAAATATCTGCTTCTAAATCCAAAACGCAGCTATCTAACAGAACGGTTGTCAATGTGTGCACTCAACTTCCAGAGTTAAACCCGTGTGTGGATTCAGCAGTCTGCAAACACTTTCTCTGCAGAGTCCCCAAAAAGGCGTTTTCAGCCCATTACCGGCATATGGAAGAAACAGCAGTAAGCACAGGGAAATATCTGCTTCTAAATCCAAAACGCAGCGATCTAACAGAACGGTTGTCAATGTGTGCACTCAACTTCCAGAGTTAAACCCGTGTGTGGATTCAGCAGTCTGCAAACACTTTCTCTGCAGAGTCCCAAAACAGGCGTTTTCAGCCCATTACCGGCATATGGAAGAAACAGCAGTAAGCCCAGGGAAATATCTGCTTCTAAATCCAAAACGCAGCTATCTAACAGAACGGTTGTCAATGTGTGCACTCAACTTCCAGAGTTAAACCCGTGTGTGGATTCAGCAGTCTGCAAACACTTTCTCTGCAGAGTCCCAAAACAGGCGTTTTCAGCCCATTACCGGCATATGGAAGAAACAGCAGTAAGCACAGGGAAATATCTGCTTCTAAATCCAAAACGCAGCTATCTAACAGAACGGTTGTCAATGTGTGCACTCAACTTCCAGAGTTAAACCCGGGTGTGGATTCAGCAGTCTGCAAACACTTTCTCTGCAGAGTCCCAAAACAGGCGTTTTCAGCCCATTACCGGCATATGGAAGAAACAGCAGTAAGCGCAGGGAAATATCTGCTTCTAAATCCAAAACGCAGCTATCTAACAGAACGGTTGTCAATGTGTGCACTCAACTTCCAGAGTTAAACCCGTGTGTGGATTCAGCAGTCTGCAAACACTTTCTCTGCAGAGTCCCCAAACAGGCGTTTTCAGCCCATTACCGGCATATGGAAGAAACAGCAGTAAGCACAGGGAAATATCTGCTTCTAAATCCAAAACGCAGCTATCTAACAGAACGGTTGTCAATGTGTGCACTCAACTTCCAGAGTTAAACCCGTGTGTGGATTCAGCAGTCTGCAAACACTTTCTCTGCAGAGTCCCAAAACAGGCGTTTTCAGCCCATTACCGGCATATGGAAGAAACAGCAGTAAGCACAGGGAAATATCTGCTTCTAAATCCAAAACGCAGTTATCTAACAGAACGGTTGTCAATGTGTGCACTCAACTTCCAGAGTTAAACCCGTGTGTGGATTCAGCAGTCTGCAAACTCTTTCTCTGCAGAGTCCCAAAACAGGCGTTTTCAGCCCATTACCGGCATATGGAAGAAACAGCAGTAAGCACAGGGAAATATCTGCTTCTAAATCCAAAACGCAACTATCTAACAGAACGGTTGTCAATGTGTGCACTCAACTTCCAGAGTTAAACCCGTGTGTGGATTCAGCAGTCTGCAAACACTTTCTCTGCAGAGTCCCAAAACAGGCGTTTTCAGCCCCATTACCGGCATATGGAAGAAACAGCAGTAAGCACAGGGAAATATCTGCTTCTAAATCCAAAACGCAGCTATCTAACAGAACGGTTGTCAATGTGTGCACTCAACTTCCAGAGTTAAACCCGTGTGTGGATTCAGCAGTCTGCAAACACTTTCTCTGCAGAGTCCCCAAAAAGGCGTTTTCAGCCCATTACCGGCATATGGAAGAAACAGCAGTAAGCACAGGGAAATATCTGCTTCTAAATCCAAAACGCAACTATCTAACAGAACGGTTGTCAATGTGTGCACTCAACTTCCAGAGTTAAAACCGTGTGTGGATTCAGCAGTCTGCAAACACTTTCTCTGCAGAGTCCCCAAAACAGGCGTTTTCAGCCCATTACCGGCATATGGAAGAAACAGCAGTAAGCCCAGGGAAATATCTGCTTCTAAATCCAAAACGCAGCTATCTAGCAGAACGGTTGTCAATGTGTGCACTCAACTTCCAGAGTTAAACCCGTGTGTGGATTCAGCAGTCTGCAAACACTTTCTCTGCAGAGTCCCCAAACAGGCGTTTTCAGCCCATTACCGGCATATGGAAGAAACAGCAGTAAGCACAGGGAAATATCTGCTTCTAAATCCAAAACGCAGCTATCTAACAGAACGGTTGTCAATGTGTGCACTCAACTTCCAGAGTTAAACCCGGGTGTGGATTCAGCAGTCTGCAAACACTTTCTCTGCAGAGTCCCAAAACAGGCGTTTTCAGCCCATTACCGGCATATGGAAGAAACAGCAGTAAGCACAGGGAAATATCTGCTTCTAAATCCAAAACGCAGCTATCTAACAGAACGGTTGTCAATGTGTGCACTCAACTTCCAGAGTTAAACCCGTGTGTGGATTCAGCAGTCTGCAAACACTTTCTCTGCAGAGTCCCCAAACAGGCGTTTTCAGCCCATTACCGGCATATGGAAGAAACAGCAGTAAGCACAGGGAAATATCTGCTTCTAAATCCAAAACGCAGCTATCTAACAGAACGGTTGTCAATGTGTGCACTCAACTTCCAGAGTTAAACCCGTGTGTGGATTCAGCAGTCTGCAAACACTTTCTCTGCAGAGTCCCCAAACAGGCGTTTTCAGCCCGTTACCGGCATATGGAAGAAACAGCAGTAAGCACAGGGAAATATCTGCTTCTAAATCCAAAACCCAGCTATCTAACAGAACGGTTGTCAATGTGTCCACTCAACTTCCAGAGTTAAACCCGTGTGTGGATTCAGCAGTCTGCAAACACTTTCTCTGCAGAGTCCCAAAACAGGCGTTTTCAGCCCATTACCGGCATATGGAAGAAACAGCAGTAAGCACAGGGAAATATCTGCTTCTAAATCCAAAACGCAGCTATCTAGCAGAACGGTTGTCAATGTGTGCACTCAACTTCCAGAGTTAAACCCGTGTGTGGATTCAGCAGTCTGCAAACACTTTCTCTGCAGAGTCCCAAAACAGGCGTTTTCAGCCCATTACCGGCATATGGAAGAAACAGCAGTAAGCACAGGGAAATATCTGCTTCTAAATCCAAAACGCAGCTATCCAACAGAACGGTTGTCAATGTGTGCACTCAACTTCCAGAGTTAAACCCGTGTGTGGATTCAGCAGTCTGCAAACACTTTCTCTGCAGAGTCCCAAAACAGGCGTTTTCAGCCCATTACCGGCATATGGAAGAAACAGCAGTAAGCACAGGGAAATATCTGCTTCTAAATCCAAAACGCAGCTATCTAACAGAACGGTTGTCAATGTGTGCACTCAACTTCCAGAGTTAAACCCGTGTGTGGATTCAGCAGTCTGCAAACACTTTCTCTGCAGAGTCCCCAAAAAGGCGTTTTCAGCCCATTACCGGCATATGGAAGAAACAGCAGTAAGCACAGGGAAATATCTGCTTCTAAATCCAAAACGCAGCGATCTAACAGAACGGTTGTCAATGTGTGCACTCAACTTCCAGAGTTAAACCCGTGTGTGGATTCAGCAGTCTGCAAACACTTTCTCTGCAGAGTCCCAAAACAGGCGTTTTCAGCCCATTACCGGCATATGGAAGAAACAGCAGTAAGCCCAGGGAAATATCTGCTTCTAAATCCAAAACGCAGCTATCTAACAGAACGGTTGTCAATGTGTGCACTCAACTTCCAGAGTTAAACCCGTGTGTGGATTCAGCAGTCTGCAAACACTTTCTCTGCAGAGTCCCAAAACAGGCGTTTTCAGCCCATTACCGGCATATGGAAGAAACAGCAGTAAGCACAGGGAAATATCTGCTTCTAAATCCAAAACGCAGCTATCTAACAGAACGGTTGTCAATGTGTGCACTCAACTTCCAGAGTTAAACCCGGGTGTGGATTCAGCAGTCTGCAAACACTTTCTCTGCAGAGTCCCCAAAACAGGCGTTTTCAGCCCCATTACCGGCATATGGAAGAAACAGCAGTAAGCACAGGGAAATATCTGCTTCTAAATCCAAAACGCAGCTATCTAACAGAACGGTTGTCAATGTGTGCACTCAACTTCCAGAGTTAAACCCGTGTGTGGATTCAGCAGTCTGCAAACACTTTCTCTGCAGAGTCCCCAAACAGGCGTTTTCAGCCCATTACCGGCATATGGAAGAAACAGCAGTAAGCACAGGGAAATATCTGCTTCTAAATCCAAAACGCAGCTATCTAACAGAACGGTTGTCAATGTGTGCACTCAACTTCCAGAGTTAAACCCGTGTGTGGATTCAGCAGTCTGCAAACACTTTCTCTGCAGAGTCCCCAAACAGGCGTTTTCAGCCCGTTACCGGCATATGGAAGAAACAGCAGTAAGCACAGGGAAATATCTGCTTCTAAATCCAAAACCCAGCTATCTAACAGAACGGTTGTCAATGTGTCCACTCAACTTCCAGAGTTAAACCCGTGTGTGGATTCAGCAGTCTGCAAACACTTTCTCTGCAGAGTCCCAAAACAGGCGTTTTCAGCCCATTACCGGCATATGGAAGAAACAGCAGTAAGCACAGGGAAATATCTGCTTCTAAATCCAAAACGCAGCTATCTAGCAGAACGGTTGTCAATGTGTGCACTCAACTTCCAGAGTTAAACCCGTGTGTGGATTCAGCAGTCTGCAAACACTTTCTCTGCAGAGTCCCCAAAACAGGCGTTTTCAGCCCATTACCGGCATATGGAAGAAACAGCAGTAAGCACAGGGAAATATCTGCTTCTAAATCCAAAACGCAGCTATCCAACAGAACGGTTGTCAATGTGTGCACTCAACTTCCAGAGTTAAACCCGTGTGTGGATTCAGCAGTCTGCAAACACTTTCTCTGCAGAGTCCCAAAACAGGCGTTTTTCAGCCCATTACCGGCATATGGAAGAAACAGCAGTAAGCACAGGGAAATATCTGCTTCTAAATCCAAAACGCAACTATCTAACAGAACGGTTGTCAATGTGTGCACTCAACTTCCAGAGTTAAACCCGTGTGTGGATTCAGCAGTCTGCAAACACTTTCTCTGCAGAGTCCCAAAACAGGCGTTTTCAGCCCATTACCGGCATATGGAAGAAACAGCAGTAAGCCCAGGGAAATATCTGCTTCTAAATCCAAAACGCAGCTATCTAGCAGAACGGTTGTCAATGTGTGCACTCAACTTCCAGAGTTAAACCCGTGTGTGGATTCAGCAGTCTGCAAACACTTTCTCTGCAGAGTCCCCAAACAGGCGTTTTCAGCCCATTACCGGCATATGGAAGAAACAGCAGTAAGCACAGGGAAATATCTGCTTCTAAATCCAAAACGCAGCTATCTAACAGAACGGTTGTCAATGTGTGCACTCAACTTCCAGAGTTAAACCCGTGTGTGGATTCAGCAGTCTGCAAACACGTTCTCTGCAGAGTCCCCAAACAGGCGTTTTCAGCCCATTACCGGCATATGGAAGAAACAGCAGTAAGCGCAGGGAAATATCTGCTTCTAAATCCAAAACGCAGCTATCTAACAGAACGGTTGTCAATGTGTGCACTCAACTTCCAGATTTAAACCCGTTTGTGGATTCAGCAGTCTGCAAACACTTTCTCTGCAGAGTCCCAAAACAGGCGTTTTCAGCCCATTACCGGCATATGGAAGAAACAGCAGTAAGCCCAGGGAAATATCTGCTTCTAAATCCAAAACGCAGCTATCTAACAGAACGGTTGTCAATGTGTGCACTCAACTTCCAGAGTTAAACCCGTGTGTGGATTCAGCAGTCTGCAAACACTTTCTCTGCAGAGTCCCAAAACAGGCGTTTTCAGCCCATTACCGGCATATGGAAGAAACAGCAGTAAGCCCAGGGAAATATCTGCTTCTAAATCCAAAACGCAGCTATCTAACAGAACGGTTGTCAATGTGTGCACTCAACTTCCAGAGTTAAACCCGTGTGTGGATTCAGCAGTCTGCAAACACTTTCCCTGCAGAGTCCCAAAACAGGCGTTTTCAGCCCATTACCGGCATATGGAAGAAACAGCAGTAAGCACAGGGAAATATCTGCTTCTAAATCCAAAACGCAGCTTTCTAACAGAACGGTTGTCAATGTGTGCACTCAACTTCCAGAGTTAAACCCGTGTGTGGATTCAGCAGTCTGCAAACACTTTCTCTGCAGAGTCCCAAAACAGGTGTTTTCAGCCCATTACCGGCATATGGAAGAAACAGCAGTAAGCCCAGGGAAATATCTGCTTCTAAATCCAAAACGCAGCT